>NW_027331584.1:0-207561 GCF_022965805.1 Primulina eburnea
CAACAAATTGAGAAAGTTAGCCCATATAACGTTCTATTGACAACTTCAGTTTGTCCATGCTGTTTGAGGATGACAGTGGTAGTACAACAATATTGAGCAAATTTTAGCCCAAAAGTAATCCTAAATAGAATCCCTCCCCTTCTTAGTCCTAGGCAACCCCAAAATAAAGTCCATAGAAATGTCAATCCAAGTTCTTTTTAAGAATAGCACGCAAAAGTGTTCCGCAAGTTTCTATTGACAACTTCAGTTTGTCCATCGTTTGAGGATGACAAGTAGTAGATTACAACAATATTGAGCAAAGTTTAGCCCATAAAGTAATCCAAAAATAGAATCCCTCCCTTCTTAGTTCCTAGGCAACCCCAAAATAAGTGCCATAGAAAGGTCAATCCAAGTTCTTTTTAAGAATAGCACGCAAAAGTGTTCCAAAGTTCTATTTACAACTTCAGTTTGTCCATCTGTTTGAGGATGACAAGTAGTAGATTACAACAATATTGAGCAAAGTTTAGCCCATAAAGTAATCCAAAAATAGAATCCCTCCCCTTCTTAGTCCTAGGCAACCCCAAAATAAAGTGCATAGAAATGTCAATCCAAGTTCTTTTTAAGAATAGCACGCAAAAGTGTTCCCAAAGTTCTATTGACAACTTCAGTTTGTCCATCCGTTTGAGGATGACAAGTAGTAGATTACAACAATATTGAGCAAAGTTTAGCCCATAAAGTAATCCAAAATAGAATCCCTCCCTTCTTAGTCCTAGGCAACCCCAAAATAAAGTCCATAGAAATGTCAATCCAAGTTCTTTTTAAGAATAGCACGCAAAAGTGTTCCCAAAGTTCTATTGACAACTTCAGTTTGTCCATCCGTTTGAGGATGACAAGTAGTAGATTACAACAATATTGAGCAAAGTTTAGCCCATAAAGTAATCCAAAAATAGAATCCCTCCCCTTCTTAGTCCTAGGCAACCCCAAAATAAAGTGCCATAGAAATGTCAATCCAAGTTCTTTTAAGAATAGCACGCACAAGTGTTCCCAAAGTTCTATTTACAACTTCAGTTTGTCCATCCGTTTGAGGATGACAAGTAGTAGATTACAACAATATTGAGCAAAGTTTAGCCCATAAAGTAATCCAAAAATAGAATCCCTCCCCTTCTTAGTCCTAGGCAACCCCAAAATAAAGTCCATAGAAATGTCAATCCAAGTTCTTTTTAAGAATAGCACGCAAAAGTGTTCCAAAGTTCTATTGACAACTTCAGTTTGTCCATCCTGTTTGAGGATGACAAGTAGTAGATTACAACAATATTGAGCAAAGTTTAGCCCATAAAGTAATCCAAAAATAGAATCCCTCCCCTTCTTAGTCCTAGGCAACCCCAAAATAAAGTCCATAGAAATGTCAATCCAAGTTCTTTTTAAGAATAGCACGCAAAAGTGTTCCCAAAGTTCTATTTACAACTTCAGTTTGTCATCCGTTTGAGGATGACAAGTAGTAGATTACAACAATATTGAGCAAAGTTTAGCCCATAAAGTAATCCAAAAATAGAATCCCTCCCCTTCTTAGTCCTAGGCAACCCCAAAATAAAGTCCATAGAAATGTCAATCCAAGTTCTTTTTAAGAATAGCACGCAAAAGTGTTCCCAAAGTTCTATTGACAACTTCAGTTTGTCCATCCGTTTGAGGATGACAAGTAGTAGATTACAACAATATTGAGCAAGTTTAGCCCATAAAGTAATCCAAAATAGAATCCCTCCCCTTCTTAGTCCTAGACAACCCCAAAATAAAGTCCATAGAAATGTCAATCCAAGTTCTTTTTAAGAATAGCACGCAAAAGTGTTCTCAAAGTTCTATTTACAACTTCAGTTTGTCCATCCGTTTGAGGATGACAAGTAGTAGATTACAACAATATGAGCAAAGTTTAGCCCATAAAGTAATCCAAAAATAGAATCCCTCCCCTTCTTAGTCCTAGGCACCCCCAAATAAAGTGCATAGAAATGTCAATCCAAGTTCTTTTTAAGAATAGCACGCACAAGCGTTCTCAAAGTTCTATTTACAACTTCAGTTTGTCCATCCGTTTGGGGATGACAAGTAGTAGATTACAACAATATTGAGCAAAGGTTAGGCCCATATAAGTTCTATTGACAACTTCAGTTTTTCCATCCGTTTGAGGATGACAAGTAGTAGATTACAACAATATTGAGCAAAGTTTAGCCCATAAAGTAATCCAAAAATTGAATCCCTCCCCTTCTTAGTCCTAGGCAACCCAAAATAAAGTGCATAGAAATGTTAATCCAAGTTCTCTTAAGAATAGCACGCACAAGTGTTCCCAAAGTTTTATTTACAACTTCAGTTTGTCCATCCGTTTGAGGATGACAAGTAGTAGATTACAACAATATGGAGCAAAGTTTAGCCATAAAGTAATCCAAAAATAGAATCTCTCCCCTTCTAGTCCTAGGCAACCCCCAAATAAAGTCCATAGAAATGTCAATCCAAGTTCTTTTTAAGAATAACACGCAAAAGTATTCCTAAAGTTCTATTGACAACTTAAGTTTGTCCATCCGTTTGAGGATGACAAGTAGTAGATTACAACAATATGGAGCAAAGTTAGGCCATAAAGTAATCCAAAAATAGAATCCCTCCCCTTCTTAGTCCTAGGCAACCCCAAAATAAAGTGCATAGAAATGTCAATCCAAGTTCTTTTTTAAGAATAGCACGCAAAAGTGTTCTCAAAGTTCTATTACAACTTCAGTTTGTCCATCTGTTTGATGATGACAAGTAGTAGATTACAACAATATTGTGCAAAGTTTAGCCCATAAAGTAATCCAAAAATAGAATCCCTCACCTTCTCAGTCCTAAGCAACCCCAAAATAAAGTGCATAGAAATGTCAATCCAAGTTCTTTTTAAGAATAGCACGCACAAGTGTTCCCAAAGTTCTATTTACAACTTCAGTTTGTCCATCGTTTGAGGATGACAAGTAGTAGATTACAACTTTATTGTGCAAAGTTTAGCCCATAAAGTAATCCAAAAATAGAATCCCTCCCCTTCTTAGTCCTAGGCAACCCCAAAATAAATCCATAGAAATGTCAATCCAAGTTCTTTAAAGAATAGCACGCAAAAGTGTTCCCAAAGTTCTATTGACAACTTCAGTTTGTCCATCCGTTTGAGGATGACAAGTAGTAGATTACAACAATATGGAGCAAAGTTAGGCCATAAAGTAATCCAAAATAGAATCCCTCCCATTCTTAGTCCTAGGCTACCCCAAAATAAAGTGCATAGAAATGTCAATCCAAGTTCTTTTTAAGAATAGCACGCACAAGTGTTCTCAAAGTTCTATTTACAACTTCAGTTTGTCCATCCGTTTGGGGATGACAAGTAGTAGATTACAACAATATTGAGCAAAGTTTAGCCCATATAGTAATCCAAAAATAGAATCCCTCCCCTTCTTAGTCCTAGGCAACCCCAAAATAAAGTCCATAGAAATGTCAATCCAATTTCTTTTTAAGAATAGCAAGCAAAAGTGTTCCCAAAGTTCTATTTACAACTTCAGTTTGTCCATCAGTTTGAGGATGGACAAGTAGTAGATTACAACAATATTGAGCAAAGTTTAGCCATAAAGTAATCCAAAAATAGAATCCCTCCCCTTCTTAGTCCTAGGCTACCCCAAAATAAAGTCCATAGAAATGTCAATCCAAGTTCTTTTTAAGAATAGCACGCAAAAGTGTTCCCAAAGTTCTATTACCACTTCAGTGTGTCCATCCGTTGAGGATGACAAGTAGTAGATTACAACAATATTGAGCAAAGTTTAGCCCATATAAGTTCTATTGACAACTTCCGTTTGTCCATCTGTTTGAGGATGACAAGTAGTAGAGTAAAACAATATTGAGCAAAGTTTTAGCCCATAAAGTAATCCAAAATAGAATCCCTCCCCTTCTTAGTCTATGCAACCCCAAAATAGCGTCCATAGAAATGTCAATCCAAGTTCTTTTTAAGCATAGCACGCAAAAGTGTTCCCAAAGTTCTATTGACAACTTCAGTTTGTCCATCCGTTTGAGGATGACAAGTAGTAGATTACAACAATATTGAGCAAAGTTTAGCCCATAAAGTAATCCAAAAATAGAATCCCTCACCTTCTTAGTCCTAGGCAACCCCAAAATAAAGTCCATAGAAATGTCAGTCCAAGTTCTTTTAAGAATAGCACGCACAAGTGTTCCCAAAGTTTTATTTACAACTTCAGTTTGTCCATCCGTTTGAGGATGACAAGTAGTAGATTACAACAATATTGAGCAAAGTTTAGCCCATAAAGTAATCCAAAAATAGAATCTCTCCCCTTCTTAGTCCTAGGCAACCCCAAAATAAAGTCCATAGAAATGTCAATCCAAGTTCTTTTAGAATAGCACGCAAAAGTGTTCCCAAAGTTCTATTGACAACTTCAGTTTGTCCATCTGTTTGAGGATGACAAGTAGTAGATTACAACAATATTGAGCAAAGTTTAGCCCATAAAGTAATCCAAAAATAGAATCCCTCCTCTTCTTAGTCCTAGGCAACCCCAAAATAAAGTCCATAGAAATGTCAATCCAAGTTCTTTTAAGAATAGCACGCAAATATTGAGGCAAAGTTCTATTTTCAACTTCAGTTTGTCCACCCGTTTGAGGATGACAAGTAGTAGATTACAACAATATGGAGCAAAGTTAGGCCATAAAGTAATCCAAAAATAGAATCCCTCTCCTTCTTAGTCCTAGGCAACCCCAAATAAAGTGCATAGAAATGTCAATCCAAGTTCTTTTTAAGAATAGCAAGCACAAGTGTTCCCAAAGTTCTATTTACAACTTCAGTTTGTCCATCCGTTTGAGGATGACAAGTAGTAGATTACAACAATATTGAGCAAAGTTTAGCCCATAAAGTAATCCAAAAATAGAATCCCTCACCTTCTCAGTCCTAGGCAACCCCAAAATAAGGTGCATAGAAATGTCAATCCAAGTTCTTTTAAGAATAGCACGCAAATGTGTTCCCCAAAGTTCTATTTACAACTTCAGTTTGTCCATCCGTTTGAGGATGAAAAAGTAGTAGATTACAACAATATGGAGCAAAGTTTAGCCCATAAAGTAATCCAAAAATAGAATCCCTCCCCTTCTTAGTCCTAGGCAACCCCAAAATAAAGTCCATAGAAATGTCAATCAATGTTCTTTTAAGAATAGCACGCACAAGTGTTCCCAAAGTTCTATTTACAACTTCAGTTTGTCCATCCGTTTGGGGATGACAAGTAGTAGATTACAACAATATTGAGCAAAGTTTAGCCCATATAAGTTCTATTGACAACTTCAGTTTGTCCATCCGTTTGAGGATGACAAATAGTAGATTACAACAATATTGAGCAAAGTTTAGCCCATATAAGTTCTATTGACAACTTCAGTTTGTCCATCCGTTTGAGGATGACAAATAGTAGATTACAACAATATTGAGCAAAGTTTTAGCCCATAAAGTAATCCAAAAATAGATTTCCTCCCCTTCTTAGTCCTAGGCAACCCCAGAATAAAGTCCATAGAAATGTCAATCCAAGTTCTTTTTAAGAATAGCACGCAAAAGTGTTCTCAAAGTTCTATTTGCAACTTCAGTTTGTCCATCCGTTTGAGGATAACAAGTAGTAGATTACAACGATATTGAGCAAAGTTTAGCCCATAAAGTAATCCAAAAATAGAATCCCTCCCCTTCTTAGTCCTAGGCAACCCCAAAATAAAGTCCATAGAAATGTCAATCCAAATTCTTTTTAAGAATAGCACGCAAAAGTGTTCCCAAAGTTCTATTTACAACTTCAGTTTGTCCATCCGTTTGAGGATGACAAGTAGTAGATTACAACAATATGGATTAAAGTTTAGCCCATAAAGTAATCCAAAATAGAATCCCTCCCCTTCTTAGTCCTAGGCAACCCCAAAATAAAGTGCATAGAAATGTCAATCCAAGTTCTTTTAAGAATAGCACGCACAAGTGTTCCCAAAGTTCTATTTACAACTTCAGTTTGTCCATCCGTTTGAGGATGACAAGTAGTAGATTACAACAATATGGATTAAAGTTAGCCCATAAAGTAATCCAAAAATAGAATGCCTCCCCTTCTTAGTCCTAGGCAACCCCAAAATAAAGTGCATAGAAATGTCCATCCAAGTTTTAAGAATAGCACGCACAAGTGTTCCCAAAGTTCTATTTACAACTTCAGTTTGTCCATCCGTTTGGGATGACAAGTAGTAGATTACAACAATATTGAGCAAAGTTTAGCCCATAAAGTAATCCGAAAATAGAATCCCTCCCCTTATTTTAAGAATAGCACGCAAAAGTGTTCGCAAAGTTCTATTGACAACTTCAGTTTGTCCATCTGTTTGAAGATGACAAGTAGTAGATTACAACAATATTGAGGAAAGTTTAGCCCATAAAGTAATCCAAAAATAGAATCCCTCCCTTCTTAGTCCTAGGCAACCCCAAACATAAAGTCCATAGAAATGTCAATCCAAGTTCTTTTTAAGAATAGCACGCAAAAGTGTTCCAAAGTTCTATTTACAACTTCAGTTTGTCCATCCGTTTGAGGATGACAAGTAGTAGATTACAACAATATTGAGCAAAGTTTAGCCCATAAAGTAATCCAAAAATAGAATCCCTCCCCTTCTTAGTCCTAGGCAACCCCCAAATAAAGTCCATAGAAATGTCAATCCAAGTTCTTTTAAGAATAGCACGCAAAAGTGTTCCCAAAGTTCTATTTACAACTTCAGTTTGTCCATCCGTTTGAGGATGACAAGTAGTAGATTACAACAATATGAGCAAAGTTTAGCCCATAAAGTAATCCAAAAATAGAATCCCTCCCCTTCTTAGTCCTAGGCAACCCCAAAAATAAAGTGCCATAGAAATGTCAATCCAAGTTCTTTAAGAATAGCACGCACAAGTGTTCCCAAAGTTCTATTTACAACTTTAGTTTGTCCATCCGTTTGAGGATGACAAGTAGTAGATTACAACAATATTGAGCAAAGTTAGCCCATAAAGTTATCCAAAAATAGAATCCCTCACCCTCTTAGTCCTAGGCAACACCAAAATAAAGTCCATAGAAATGTCAGTCTAAGTTCTTTTAAGAATAGCACGCAAAAGTGTTCCCAAAGTTCTATTTTACAACTTCAGTTTGTCCATCCGTTTGAGGATGACAAGTAGTAGATTACAACAATATTGAGCAAAGTTTAGCCCATAAAGTAATCCAAAAATAGAATCCCTCCCCTTCTTAGTCCTAGGCAACCCAAAAATAAAGTCCATAGAAATGTCAATCCAAGTTCTTTTTAAGAATAGCACGCAAAAGTGTTCCCAAAGTTCTATTTACAACTTCAGTTTGTCCATCCGTTTGGGGATGACAAGTAGTAGATTACAACAATATTGAGCAAAGTTTAGCCCATAAAGTAATCCGAAAATAGAATCCCTCCCCTTCTTAGTCCTAGGCAACCCCAGAATAAAGTGCATAGAAATGTTAATCCAAGTTCTTTTAAGAATAGCACGCGAAAAGTGTTCCCAAAGTTCTATTTACAACTTCAGTTTGTCCATCCGTTTGAGGATGACAAGTAGTAGATTACAACAATATGGAGCAAAGTTTAGCCCATAAAGTAATCCAAAAATAGAATCCCTCCCCTTCTTAGTCCTAGGCAACCCCAAAATAAAGTCCATAGAAATGTCAATCAATGTTCTTTTAAGAATAGCACGCACAAGTGTTCTCAAAGTTCTATTTACAACTTCAGTTTGTCCATCCGTTTGGGGATGACAAGTAGTAGATTACAACAATATTGAGCAAAGTTTAGCCCATATAAGTTTTATTGACAACTTCAGTTTGTCCATCCGTTTGAGGATGACAAATAGTAGATTACAACAATATTGAGCAAAGTTTAGCCCATAAAGTAATCCAAAAATAGAATCCCTCCCCTTCTTAGTCCTAGGCAACCCCAAAATAAAGTGCATAGAAATGTCAATCCAAGTTCTTTTTAAGAATAGCACGCAAAAGTGTTCCCAAAGTTCTATTTACAACTTCAGTTTGTCCATCCGTTTGAGGATGACAAGTAGTAGATTACAACTTATTGTGCAAAGTTTAGCCCATAAAGTAATCCAAAAATAGAATCCCTCCCCTTCTTAGTCCTAGGCAACCCCAAAATAAAGTCCATAGAAATGTCAATCCAAGTTCTTTTTAAGAATAGCACGCAAAAGTGTTCCCAAAGTTCTATTGACAACTTCAGTTTGTCCATCCGTTTGAGGATGACAAGTAGTAGATTACAACAATATTGAGCAAAGTTTAGCACATAAAGTGATTTCCAAAAATAGAATCTTTCACCTTCTTAGTCCTAGGCAACCCCAAAATAAAGTCCATAGAAATGTCAGTCCAAGTTCTTTTAAGAATAGCACGCAAAAGTGTTCCCAAAGTTCTATTTACAACTTCAGTTTGTCCATCCGTTTGAGGATGACAAGTAGTAGATTACAACAATATGGAGCAAAGTTTAGCCCATTAAAGTAATCCAAAAATAGAATCCCTCCCCTTCTTAGTCCTAGGCAACCCCAAAATAAAGTCCATAGAAATGTCAATCAAAGTTCTTTTAAGAATAGCACGCACAAGTGTTCCCAAAGTTCTATTTACAACTTCAGTTTGTCCATCCGTTTGGAGATGACAAGTAGTAGATTACAACCATATTGAGCAAAGTTTAGCCCATATAAGTTCTATTGACAACTTCAGTTTATCCATCCGTTTGAGGATGACAAATAGTAGATTACAACAATATTGAGCAAAGTTTAGCCCATAAAGTAATCCAAAAATAGAATCCCTCCCCTTCTTAGTCCTAGGCAACCCCAAAATAAAGTGCATAGAAATGTCAATCCAAGTTCTTTTTAAGAATAGCACGCAAAAGTGTTCCCAAAGTTCTATTTACAACTTCAGTTTGTCCATCCGTTTGAGGATGACAAGTAGTAGATTACAACTTCATTGTGCAAAGTTTAGCCCATAAAGTAATCCAAAAATAGAATCCCTCCCCTTCTTAGTCCTAGGCAACCCCAAAATAAAGTCCATAGAAATGTCAATCCAAGTTCTTTTTAAGAATAGCACGCAAAAGTGTTCCCAAAGTTCTATTGACAACTTCAGTTTGTCCATCCGTTTGAGGATGACAAGTAGTAGATTACAACAATATGGAGCAAGGTTAGGCCATAAAGTAATCCAAAAATAGAATCTCTCCCCTTCTTAGTCCTAGGCAACCCCAAAATAAAGTGCATAGAAATGTCAATCCAAGTTCTTTTATGAATAGCACGCAAAAGTGTTCCCAAAGTTCTATTTACAACTTCAGTTTGTCCATCCGTTTGGGGATGACAAGTAGTAGATTACAACAATATTGAGCAAAGTTTAGCCCATAAAGTAATCCGAAAATAGAATCCCTCCCCTTCTTTTAAGAATAGCTCGCAAAAGTGATCCCAAAGTTCTATTGACAACTTCAGTTTGTCCATCTGTTCGAGGATGACAAGTAGTAGATTGCAACAATATTGTGCAAAGTTTAGCCCATAAAGTAATCCAAAAATAGAATCCCTCCCCTTCTTAATCCTAGGCAACCCCAAAATAAAGTCCATAGAAATGTCAATCCAAGTTCTTTTTAAGAATAGCACGCAAAAGTGTTCCCAAAGTTCTATTTACAACTTCAGTTTGTCCATCCGTTTGAAGATGACAAGTAGTAGATTACAACAATATTGAGCAAAGTTTAGCACATAAAGTAAACCAAAAATAGAATCCCTCACCTTCTTAGTCCTAGGCAACCCCAAAATAAAGTCCATAGAAATGTCAGTCCAAGTTCCTTTAAGAATAGCACGCAAAAGTGTTCCCAAAGTTCTATTTACAACTTCAGTTTGTCCATCCGTTTGAGGATGACAAGTAGTAGATTACAACAATATGGAGCAAAGTTTAGCCCATAAAGTAATCCAAAAATAGAATTCCTCCACTTCTTAGTCCTTGGCAACCCCAAAATAAAGTCCATAGAAATGTCAATCCAAGTTCTTTTTAAGAATAGCACGCAAAAGTGTTCCCAAAGTTCTATTTTACAACTTCAGTTTGTCCATCCGTTTGAGGATGACAAGTAGTAGATTACAACAATATTGAGCAAAGTTTAGCCCATAAAGTAATCCAAAAATAGAATCCCTCCCCTTCTTAGTCCTAGGCAACCCAAAAATAAAGTCCATAGAAATGTCAATCCAAGTTCTTTTTAAGAATAGCACGCAAAAGTGTTCCCAAAGTTCTATTTACAACTTCAGTTTGTCCATCCGTTTGGGGATGACAAGTAGTAGATTACAACAATATTGAGCAAAGTTTAGCCCATAAAGTAATCCGAAAAGAGAATCCCTCCCCTTCTTAGTCCTAGGCAACCCCAGAATAAAGTGCATAGAAATGTTAATCCAAGTTCTTTTAAGAATAGCACGCGAAAGTGTTCCCAAAGTTCTATTTACAACTTCAGTTTGTCCATCCGTTTGAGGATGACAAGTAGTAGATTACAACAATATGGAGCAAAGTTTAGCCCATAAAGTAATCCAAAAATAGAATCCCTCCCCTTCTTAGTCCTAGGCAACCCCAAAATAAAGTCCATAGAAATGTCAATCAATGTTCTTTTAAGAATAGCACGCACAAGTGTTCTCAAAGTTCTATTTACAACTTCAGTTTGTCCATCCGTTTGGGGATGACAAGTAGTAGATTACAAAAATATTGAGCAAAGTTTAGCCCCTATAAGTTTTATTGACAACTTCAGTTTGTCCATCCGTTTGAGGATGACAAATAGTAGATTACAACAATATTGAGCAAAGTTTAGCCCATAAAGTAATCCAAAAATAAAATCCCTCCCCTTCTTAGTCCTAGGCAACCCCAAAATAAAGTGCATAGAAATGTCAATCCAAGTTCTTTTTAAGAATAGCACGCAAAAGTGTTCCCAAAGTTCTATTTACAACTTCAGTTTGTCCATCCGTTTGAGGATGACAAGTAGTAGATTACAACTTTATTGTGCAAAGTATAGCCCATAAAGTAATCCAAAAATAGAATCCCTCCCCTTCTTAGTCCTAGGCAACCCCAAAATAAAGTCCATAGAAATGTCAATCCAAGTTCTTTTTAAGAATAGCACGCAAAAGTGTTCCCAAAGTTCTATTGACAACTTCAGTTTGTCCATCCGTTTGAGGATGACAAGTAGTAGATTACAACAATATGGAGCAAAGTTTAGCCCATAAAGTAATCCAAAAATAGAATCCCTCCCCTTCTTAGTCCTAGGCAACCCCAAAATAAAGTCCATAGAAATGTCAATCAATGTTCTTTTAAGAATAGCACGCACAAGTGTTCCCAAAGTTCTATTTACAACTTCAGTTTGTCCATCCGTTTGGGGATGACAAGTAGTAGATTACAACCATATTGAGCAAAGTTTAGCCCATATAAGTTTTATTGACAACTTCAGTTTGTCCATCCGTTTGAGGATGACAAATAGTAGATTACAACAATATTGAGCAAAGTTTAGCCCATAAAGTAATCCAAAAATAGAATCCCTCCCCTTCTTAGTCCTAAGCAACCCCAAAATAAAGTGCATAGAAATGTCAATCCAAGTTCTTTTTAAGAATAGCACGCAAAAGTGTTCCCAAAGTTCTATTTACAACTTCAGTTTGTCCATCCGTTTGAGGATGACAAGTAGTAGATTACAACTTTATTGTGCAAAGTTTAGCCCATAAAGTAATCCAAAAATAGAATCCCTCCCCTTCTTAGTCCTAGGCAACCCCAAAATAAAGTCCATAGAAATGTCAATCCAAGTTCTTTTTAAGAATAGCACGCAAAAGTGTTCCCAAAGTTCTATTGACAACTTCAGTTTGTCCATCCGTTTGAGGATGACAAGTAGTAGATTACAACAATATTGAGCAAAGGTTAGCACATAAAGTGATTTCCAAAAATAGAATCTTTCGCCTTCTTAGTCCTAGGCAACCCCAAAATAAAGTCCATAGAAATGTCAGTCCAAGTTCTTTTAAGAATAGCACGCAAAAGTGTTCCCAAAGTTCTATTTACAACTTCAGTTTGTCCATCCGTTTGAGGATGACAAGTAGTAGATTACAACAATATGGAGCAAAGTTTAGCCCTTAAAGTAATCCAAAAATAGAATCCCTCCCCTTCTTAGTCCTAGGCAACCCCAAAATAAAGTCCATAGAAATGTCAATCAAAGTTCTTTTAAGAATAGCACGCACAAGTGTTCCCAAAGTTCTATTTACAACTTCAGTTTGTCCATCCGTTTGGAGATGACAAAGAGTAGATTACAACAATATTGAGCAAAGTTTAGCCCATATAAGTTCTATTGACAACTTCAGTTTATCCATCCGTTTGAGGATGACAAATAGTAGATTACAACAATATTGAGCAAAGTTTAGCCCATAAAGTAATCCAAAAATAGAATCCCTCCCCTTCTTAGTCCTAGGCAACCCCAAAATAAAGTGCATAGAAATGTCAATCCAAGTTCTTTTTAAGAATAGCACGCAAAAGTGTTCCCAAAGTTCTATTTACAACTTCAGTTTGTCCATCCGTTTGAGGATGACAAGTAGTAGATTACAACTTTATTGTGCAAAGTTTAGCCCATAAAGTAATCCAAAAATAGAATCCCTCCCCTTCTTAGTCCTAGGCAACCCCAAAATAAAGTCCATAGAAATGTCAATCCAAGTTCTTTTTAAGAATAGCACGCAAAAGTGTTCCCAAAGTTCTATTGACAACTTCAGTTTGTCCATCCGTTTGAGGATGACAAGTAGTAGATTACAACAATATGGAGCAAGGTTAGGCCATAAAGTAATCCAAAAATAGAATCCCTCCCCTTCTTAGTCCTAGGCAACCCCAAAATAAAGTGCATAGAAATGTCAATCCAAGTTCTTTTATGAATAGCACGCAAAAGTGTTCCCAAAGTTCTATTTACAACTTCAGTTTGTCCATCCGTTTGGGGATGACAAGTAGTAGATTACAACAATATTGAGCAAAGTTTAGCCCATAAAGTAATCCGAAAATAGAATCCCTCCCCTTCTTTTAAGAATAGCTCGCAAAAGTGATCCCAAAGTTCTATTGACAACTTCAGTTTGTCCATCTGTTCGAGGATGACAAGTAGTAGATTGCAACAATATTGTGCAAAGTTTAGCCCATAAAGTAATCCAAAAATAGAATCCCTCCCCTTCTTAATCCTAGGCAACCCCAAAATAAAGTCCATAGAAATGTCAATCCAAGTTCTTTTTAAGAATAGCACGCAAAAGTGTTCCCAAAGTTCTATTTACAACTTCAGTTTGTCCATCCGTTTGAAGATGACAAGTAGTAGATTACAACAATATTGAGCAAAGTTTAGCACATAAAGTAAACCAAAAATAGAATCCCTCACCTTCTTAGTCCTAGGCAACCCCAAAATAAAGTCCATAGAAATGTCAGTCCAAGTTCCTTTAAGAATAGCACGCAAAAGTGTTCCCAAAGTTCTATTTACAACTTCAGTTTGTCCATCCGTTTGAGGATGACAAGTAGTAGATTACAACAATATGGAGCAAAGTTTAGCCCATAAAGTAATCCAAAAATAGAATTCCTCCACTTCTTAGTCCTTGGCAACCCCAAAATAAAGTCCATAGAAATGTCAATCCAAGTTCTTTTTAAGAATAGCACGCAAAAGTGTTCCCAAAGTTCTATTTTACAACTTCAGTTTGTCCATCCGTTTGAGGATGACAAGTAGTAGATTACAACAATATTGAGCAAAGTTTAGCCCATAAAGTAATCCAAAAATAGAATCCCTCCCCTTCTTAGTCCTAGGCAACCCAAAAATAAAGTCCATAGAAATGTCAATCCAAGTTCTTTTTAAGAATAGCACGCAAAAGTGTTCCCAAAGTTCTATTTACAACTTCAGTTTGTCCATCCGTTTGGGGATGACAAGTAGTAGATTACAACAATATTGAGCAAAGTTTAGCCCATAAAGTAATCCGAAAAGAGAATCCCTCCCCTTCTTAGTCCTAGGCAACCCCAGAATAAAGTGCATAGAAATGTTAATCCAAGTTCTTTTAAGAATAGCACGCGAAAGTGTTCCCAAAGTTCTATTTACAACTTCAGTTTGTCCATCCGTTTGAGGATGACAAGTAGTAGATTACAACAATATGGAGCAAAGTTTAGCCCATAAAGTAATCCAAAAATAGAATCCCTCCCCTTCTTAGTCCTAGGCAACCCCAAAATAAAGTCCATAGAAATGTCAATCAATGTTCTTTTAAGAATAGCACGCACAAGTGTTCTCAAAGTTCTATTTACAACTTCAGTTTGTCCATCCGTTTGGGGATGACAAGTAGTAGATTACAACAATATTGAGCAAAGTTTAGCCCCTATAAGTTTTATTGACAACTTCAGTTTGTCCATCCGTTTGAGGATGACAAATAGTAGATTACAACAATATTGAGCAAAGTTTAGCCCATAAAGTAATCCAAAAATAGAATCCCTCCCCTTCTTAGTCCTAGGCAACCCCAAAATAAAGTGCATAGAAATGTCAATCCAAGTTCTTTTATGAATAGCACGCAAAAGTGTTCCCAAAGTTCTATTTACAACTTCAGTTTGTCCATCCGTTTGGGGATGACAAGTAGTAGATTACAACAATATTGAGCAAAGTTTAGCCCATAAAGTAATCCGAAAATAGAATCCCTCCCCTTCTTTTAAGAATAGCTCGCAAAAGTGATCCCAAAGTTCTATTGACAACTTCAGTTTGTCCATCTGTTCGAGGATGACAAGTAGTAGATTGCAACAATATTGTGCAAAGTTTAGCCCATAAAGTAATCCAAAAATAGAATCCCTCCCCTTCTTAATCCTAGGCAACCCCAAAATAAAGTCCATAGAAATGTCAATCCAAGTTCTTTTTAAGAATAGCACGCAAAAGTGTTCCCAAAGTTCTATTTACAACTTCAGTTTGTCCATCCGTTTGAAGATGACAAGTAGTAGATTACAACAATATTGAGCAAAGTTTAGCACATAAAGTAAACCAAAAATAGAATCCCTCACCTTCTTAGTCCTAGGCAACCCCAAAATAAAGTCCATAGAAATGTCAGTCCAAGTTCCTTTAAGAATAGCACGCAAAAGTGTTCCCAAAGTTCTATTTACAACTTCAGTTTGTCCATCCGTTTGAGGATGACAAGTAGTAGATTACAACAATATGGAGCAAAGTTTAGCCCATAAAGTAATCCAAAAATAGAATTCCTCCACTTCTTAGTCCTTGGCAACCCCAAAATAAAGTCCATAGAAATGTCAATCCAAGTTCTTTTTAAGAATAGCACGCAAAAGTGTTCCCAAAGTTCTATTTTACAACTTCAGTTTGTCCATCCGTTTGAGGATGACAAGTAGTAGATTACAACAATATTGAGCAAAGTTTAGCCCATAAAGTAATCCAAAAATAGAATCCCTCCCCTTCTTAGTCCTAGGCAACCCAAAAATAAAGTCCATAGAAATGTCAATCCAAGTTCTTTTTAAGAATAGCACGCAAAAGTGTTCCCAAAGTTCTATTTACAACTTCAGTTTGTCCATCCGTTTGGGGATGACAAGTAGTAGATTACAACAATATTGAGCAAAGTTTAGCCCATAAAGTAATCCGAAAAGAGAATCCCTCCCCTTCTTAGTCCTAGGCAACCCCAGAATAAAGTGCATAGAAATGTTAATCCAAGTTCTTTTAAGAATAGCACGCGAAAGTGTTCCCAAAGTTCTATTTACAACTTCAGTTTGTCCATCCGTTTGAGGATGACAAGTAGTAGATTACAACAATATGGAGCAAAGTTTAGCCCATAAAGTAATCCAAAAATAGAATCCCTCCCCTTCTTAGTCCTAGGCAACCCCAAAATAAAGTCCATAGAAATGTCAATCAATGTTCTTTTAAGAATAGCACGCACAAGTGTTCTCAAAGTTCTATTTACAACTTCAGTTTGTCCATCCGTTTGGGGATGACAAGTAGTAGATTACAACAATATTGAGCAAAGTTTAGCCCCTATAAGTTTTATTGACAACTTCAGTTTGTCCATCCGTTTGAGGATGACAAATAGTAGATTACAACAATATTGAGCAAAGTTTAGCCCATAAAGTAATCCAAAAATAGAATCCCTCCCCTTCTTAGTCCTAGGCAACCCCAAAATAAAGTGCATAGAAATGTCAATCCAAGTTCTTTTTAAGAATAGCACGCAAAAGTGTTCCCAAAGTTCTATTTACAACTTCAGTTTTTCCATCCGTTTGAGGATGACAAGTAGTAGATTACAACTTTATTGTGCAAAGTATAGCCCATAAAGTAATCCAAAAATAGAATCCCTCCCCTTCTTAGTCCTAGGCAACCCCAAAATAAAGTCCATAGAAATGTCAATCCAAGTTCTTTTTAAGAATAGCACGCAAAAGTGTTCCCAAAGTTCTATTGACAACTTCAGTTTGTCCATCCGTTTGAGGATGACAAGTAGTAGATTACAACAATATTGAGCAAAGTTTAGCACATAAAGTGATTTCCAAAAATAGAATCTTTCACCTTCTTAGTCCTAGGCAACCCCAAAATAAAGTCCATAGAAATGTCAGTCCAAGTTCTTTTAAGAATAGCACGCAAAAGTGTTCCCAAAGTTCTATTTACAACTTCAGTTTGTCCATCCGTTTGAGGATGACAAGTAGTAGATTACAACAATATGGAGCAAAGTTTAGCCCATAAAGTAATCCAAAAATAGAATCCCTCCCCTTCTTAGTCCTAGGCAACCCCAAAATAAAGTCCATAGAAATGTCAATCAAAGTTCTTTTAAGAATAGCACGCACAAGTGTTCCCAAAGTTCTATTTACAACTTCAGTTTGTCCATCCGTTTGGAGATGACAAGTAGTAGATTACAACCATATTGAGCAAAGTTTAGCCCATATAAGTTCTATTGACAACTTCAGTTTATCCATCCGTTTGAGGATGACAAATAGTAGATTACAACAATATTGAGCAAAGTTTAGCCCATAAAGTAATCCAAAAATAGAATCCCTCCCCTTCTTAGTCCTAGGCAACCCCAAAATAAAGTGCATAGAAATGTCAATCCAAGTTCTTTTTAAGAATAGCACGCAAAAGTGTTCCCAAAGTTCTATTTACAACTTCAGTTTGTCCATCCGTTTGAGGATGACAAGTAGTAGATTACAACTTCATTGTGCAAAGTTTAGCCCATAAAGTAATCCAAAAATAGAATCCCTCCCCTTCTTAGTCCTAGGCAACCCCAAAATAAAGTCCATAGAAATGTCAATCCAAGTTCTTTTTAAGAATAGCACGCAAAAGTGTTCCCAAAGTTCTATTGACAACTTCAGTTTGTCCATCCGTTTGAGGATGACAAGTAGTAGATTACAACAATATGGAGCAAGGTTAGGCCATAAAGTAATCCAAAAATAGAATCTCTCCCCTTCTTAGTCCTAGGCAACCCCAAAATAAAGTGCATAGAAATGTCAATCCAAGTTCTTTTATGAATAGCACGCAAAAGTGTTCCCAAAGTTCTATTTACAACTTCAGTTTGTCCATCCGTTTGGGGATGACAAGTAGTAGATTACAACAATATTGAGCAAAGTTTAGCCCATAAAGTAATCCGAAAATAGAATCCCTCCCCTTCTTTTAAGAATAGCTCGCAAAAGTGATCCCAAAGTTCTATTGACAACTTCAGTTTGTCCATCTGTTCGAGGATGACAAGTAGTAGATTGCAACAATATTGTGCAAAGTTTAGCCCATAAAGTAATCCAAAAATAGAATCCCTCCCCTTCTTAATCCTAGGCAACCCCAAAATAAAGTCCATAGAAATGTCAATCCAAGTTCTTTTTAAGAATAGCACGCAAAAGTGTTCCCAAAGTTCTATTTACAACTTCAGTTTGTCCATCCGTTTGAAGATGACAAGTAGTAGATTACAACAATATTGAGCAAAGTTTAGCACATAAAGTAAACCAAAAATAGAATCCCTCACCTTCTTAGTCCTAGGCAACCCCAAAATAAAGTCCATAGAAATGTCAGTCCAAGTTCCTTTAAGAATAGCACGCAAAAGTGTTCCCAAAGTTCTATTTACAACTTCAGTTTGTCCATCCGTTTGAGGATGACAAGTAGTAGATTACAACAATATGGAGCAAAGTTTAGCCCATAAAGTAATCCAAAAATAGAATTCCTCCACTTCTTAGTCCTTGGCAACCCCAAAATAAAGTCCATAGAAATGTCAATCCAAGTTCTTTTTAAGAATAGCACGCAAAAGTGTTCCCAAAGTTCTATTTTACAACTTCAGTTTGTCCATCCGTTTGAGGATGACAAGTAGTAGATTACAACAATATTGAGCAAAGTTTAGCCCATAAAGTAATCCAAAAATAGAATCCCTCCCCTTCTTAGTCCTAGGCAACCCAAAAATAAAGTCCATAGAAATGTCAATCCAAGTTCTTTTTAAGAATAGCACGCAAAAGTGTTCCCAAAGTTCTATTTACAACTTCAGTTTGTCCATCCGTTTGGGGATGACAAGTAGTAGATTACAACAATATTGAGCAAAGTTTAGCCCATAAAGTAATCCGAAAAGAGAATCCCTCCCCTTCTTAGTCCTAGGCAACCCCAGAATAAAGTGCATAGAAATGTTAATCCAAGTTCTTTTAAGAATAGCACGCGAAAGTGTTCCCAAAGTTCTATTTACAACTTCAGTTTGTCCATCCGTTTGAGGATGACAAGTAGTAGATTACAACAATATGGAGCAAAGTTTAGCCCATAAAGTAATCCAAAAATAGAATCCCTCCCCTTCTTAGTCCTAGGCAACCCCAAAATAAAGTCCATAGAAATGTCAATCAATGTTCTTTTAAGAATAGCACGCACAAGTGTTCTCAAAGTTCTATTTACAACTTCAGTTTGTCCATCCGTTTGGGGATGACAAGTAGTAGATTACAACAATATTGAGCAAAGTTTAGCCCCTATAAGTTTTATTGACAACTTCAGTTTGTCCATCCGTTTGAGGATGACAAATAGTAGATTACAACAATATTGAGCAAAGTTTAGCCCATAAAGTAATCCAAAAATAAAATCCCTCCCCTTCTTAGTCCTAGGCAACCCCAAAATAAAGTGCATAGAAATGTCAATCCAAGTTCTTTTTAAGAATAGCACGCAAAAGTGTTCCCAAAGTTCTATTTACAACTTCAGTTTGTCCATCCGTTTGAGGATGACAAGTAGTAGATTACAACTTTATTGTGCAAAGTATAGCCCATAAAGTAATCCAAAAATAGAATCCCTCCCCTTCTTAGTCCTAGGCAACCCCAAAATAAAGTCCATAGAAATGTCAATCCAAGTTCTTTTTAAGAATAGCACGCAAAAGTGTTCCCAAAGTTCTATTGACAACTTCAGTTTGTCCATCCGTTTGAGGATGACAAGTAGTAGATTACAACAATATTGAGCAAAGTTTAGAACATAAAGTGATTTCCAAAAATAGAATCTTTCACCTTCTTAGTCCTAGGCAACCCCAAAATAAAGTCCATAGAAATGTCAGTCCAAGTTCTTTTAAGAATAGCACGCAAAAGTGTTCCCAAAGTTCTATTTACAACTTCAGTTTGTCCATCCGTTTGAGGATGACAAGTAGTAGATTACAACAATATGGAGCAAAGTTTAGCCCATAAAGTAATCCAAAAATAGAATCCCTCCCCTTCTTAGTCCTAGGCAACCCCAAAATAAAGTCCATAGAAATGTCAATCAAAGTTCTTTTAAGAATAGCACGCACAAGTGTTCCCAAAGTTCTATTTACAACTTCAGTTTGTCCATCCGTTTGGAGATGACAAGTAGTAGATTACAACCATATTGAGCAAAGTTTAGCCCATATAAGTTCTATTGACAACTTCAGTTTATCCATCCGTTTGAGGATGACAAATAGTAGATTACAACAATATTGAGCAAAGTTTAGCCCATAAAGTAATCCAAAAATAGAATCCCTCCCCTTCTTAGTCCTAGGCAACCCCAAAATAAAGTGCATAGAAATGTCAATCCAAGTTCTTTTTAAGAATAGCACGCAAAAGTGTTCCCAAAGTTCTATTTACAACTTCAGTTTGTCCATCCGTTTGTGGATGACAAGTAGTAGATTACAACTTCATTGTGCAAAGTTTAGCCCATAAAGTAATCCAAAAATAGAATCCCTCCCCTTCTTAGTCCTAGGCAACCCCAAAATAAAGTCCATAGAAATGTCAATCCAAGTTCTTTTTAAGAATAGCACGCAAAAGTGTTCCCAAAGTTCTATTGACAACTTCAGTTTGTCCATCCGTTTGAGGATGACAAGTAGTAGATTACAACTTCATTGTGCAAAGTTTAGCCCATAAAGTAATCCAAAAATAGAATCCCTCCCCTTCTTAGTCCTAGGCAACCCCAAAATAAAGTCCATAGAAATGTCAATCCAAGTTCTTTTTAAGAATAGCACGCAAAAGTGTTCCCAAAGTTCTATTGACAACTTCAGTTTGTCCATCCGTTTGAGGATGACAAGTAGTAGATTACAACAATATGGAGCAAGGTTAGGCCATAAAGTAATCCAAAAATAGAATCTCTCCCCTTCTTAGTCCTAGGCAACCCCAAAATAAAGTGCATAGAAATGTCAATCCAAGTTCTTTTATGAATAGCACGCAAAAGTGTTCCCAAAGTTCTATTTACAACTTCAGTTTGTCCATCCGTTTGGGGATGACAAGTAGTAGATTACAACAATATTGAGCAAAGTTTAGCCCATAAAGTAATCCGAAAATAGAATCCCTCCCCTTCTTTTAAGAATAGCTCGCAAAAGTGATCCCAAAGTTCTATTGACAACTTCAGTTTGTCCATCTGTTCAAGGATGACAAGTAGTAGATTGCAACAATATTGTGCAAAGTTTAGCCCATAAAGTAATCCAAAAATAGAATCCCTCCCCTTCTTAATCCTAGGCAACCCCAAAATAAAGTCCATAGAAATGTCAATCCAAGTTCTTTTTAAGAATAGCACGCAAAAGTGTTCCCAAAGTTCTATTTACAACTTCAGTTTGTCCATCCGTTTGAAGATGACAAGTAGTAGATTACAACAATATTGAGCAAAGTTTAGCACATAAAGTAAACCAAAAATAGAATCCCTCACCTTCTTAGTCCTAGGCAACCCCAAAATAAAGTCCATAGAAATGTCAGTCCAAGTTCCTTTAAGAATAGCACGCAAAAGTGTTCCCAAAGTTCTATTTACAACTTCAGTTTGTCCATCCGTTTGAGGATGACAAGTAGTAGATTACAACAATATGGAGCAAAGTTTAGCCCATAAAGTAATCCAAAAATAGAATTCCTCCACTTCTTAGTCCTTGGCAACCCCAAAATAAAGTCCATAGAAATGTCAATCCAAGTTCTTTTTAAGAATAGCACGCAAAAGTGTTCCCAAAGTTCTATTTTACAACTTCAGTTTGTCCATCCGTTTGAGGATGACAAGTAGTAGATTACAACAATATTGAGCAAAGTTTAGCCCATAAAGTAATCCAAAAATAGAATCCCTCCCCTTCTTAGTCCTAGGCAACCCAAAAATAAAGTCCATAGAAATGTCAATCCAAGTTCTTTTTAAGAATAGCACGCAAAAGTGTTCCCAAAGTTCTATTTACAACTTCAGTTTGTCCATCCGTTTGGGGATGACAAGTAGTAGATTACAACAATATTGAGCAAAGTTTAGCCCATAAAGTAATCCGAAAAGAGAATCCCTCCCCTTCTTAGTCCTAGGCAACCCCAGAATAAAGTGCATAGAAATGTTAATCCAAGTTCTTTTAAGAATAGCACGCGAAAGTGTTCCCAAAGTTCTATTTACAACTTCAGTTTGTCCATCCGTTTGAGGATGACAAGTAGTAGATTACAACAATATGGAGCAAAGTTTAGCCCATAAAGTAATCCAAAAATAGAATCCCTCCCCTTCTTAGTCCTAGGCAACCCCAAAATAAAGTCCATAGAAATGTCAATCAATGTTCTTTTAAGAATAGCACGCACAAGTGTTCTCAAAGTTCTATTTACAACTTCAGTTTGTCCATCCGTTTGGGGATGACAAGTAGTAGATTACAACAATATTGAGCAAAGTTTAGCCCCTATAAGTTTTATTGACAACTTCAGTTTGTCCATCCGTTTGAGGATGACAAATAGTAGATTACAACAATATTGAGCAAAGTTTAGCCCATAAAGTAATCCAAAAATAGAATCCCTCCCCTTCTTAGTCCTAGGCAACCCCAAAATAAAGTGCATAGAAATGTCAATCCAAGTTCTTTTTAAGAATAGCACGCAAAAGTGTTCCCAAAGTTCTATTTACAACTTCAGTTTGTCCATCCGTTTGAGGATGACAAGTAGTAGATTACAACTTTATTGTGCAAAGTATAGCCCATAAAGTAATCCAAAAATAGAATCCCTCCCCTTCTTAGTCCTAGGCAACCCCAAAATAAAGTCCATAGAAATGTCAATCCAAGTTCTTTTTAAGAATAGCACGCAAAAGTGTTCCCAAAGTTCTATTGACAACTTCAGTTTGTCCATCCGTTTGAGGATGACAAGTAGTAGATTACAACAATATTGAGCAAAGTTTAGCACATAAAGTGATTTCCAAAAATAGAATCTTTCACCTTCTTAGTCCTAGGCAACCCCAAAATAAAGTCCATAGAAATGTCAGTCCAAGTTCTTTTAAGAATAGCACGCAAAAGTGTTCCCAAAGTTCTATTTACAACTTCAGTTTGTCCATCCGTTTGAGGATGACAAGTAGTAGATTACAACAATATGGAGCAAAGTTTAGCCCATAAAGTAATCCAAAAATAGAATCCCTCCCCTTCTTAGTCCTAGGCAACCCCAAAATAAAGTCCATAGAAATGTCAATCAAAGTTCTTTTAAGAATAGCACGCACAAGTGTTCCCAAAGTTCTATTTACAACTTCAGTTTGTCCATCCGTTTGGAGATGACAAGTAGTAGATTACAACCATATTGAGCAAAGTTTAGCCCATATAAGTTCTATTGACAACTTCAGTTTATCCATCCGTTTGAGGATGACAAATAGTAGATTACAACAATATTGAGCAAAGTTTAGCCCATAAAGTAATCCAAAAATAGAATCCCTCCCCTTCTTAGTCCTAGGCAACCCCAAAATAAAGTGCATAGAAATGTCAATCCAAGTTCTTTTTAAGAATAGCACGCAAAAGTGTTCCCAAAGTTCTATTTACAACTTCAGTTTGTCCATCCGTTTGAGGATGACAAGTAGTAGATTACAACTTCATTGTGCAAAGTTTAGCCCATAAAGTAATCCAAAAATAGAATCCCTCCCCTTCTTAGTCCTAGGCAACCCCAAAATAAAGTCCATAGAAATGTCAATCCAAGTTCTTTTTAAGAATAGCACGCAAAAGTGTTCCCAAAGTTCTATTGACAACTTCAGTTTGTCCATCCGTTTGAGGATGACAAGTAGTAGATTACAACAATATGGAGCAAGGTTAGGCCATAAAGTAATCCAAAAATAGAATCTCTCCCCTTCTTAGTCCTAGGCAACCCCAAAATAAAGTGCATAGAAATGTCAATCCAAGTTCTTTTATGAATAGCACGCAAAAGTGTTCCCAAAGTTCTATTTACAACTTCAGTTTGTCCATCCGTTTGGGGATGACAAGTAGTAGATTACAACAATATTGAGCAAAGTTTAGCCCATAAAGTAATCCGAAAATAGAATCCCTCCCCTTCTTTTAAGAATAGCTCGCAAAAGTGATCCCAAAGTTCTATTGACAACTTCAGTTTGTCCATCTGTTCGAGGATGACAAGTAGTAGATTGCAACAATATTGTGCAAAGTTTAGCCCATAAAGTAATCCAAAAATAGAATCCCTCCCCTTCTTAATCCTAGGCAACCCCAAAATAAAGTCCATAGAAATGTCAATCCAAGTTCTTTTTAAGAATAGCACGCAAAAGTGTTCCCAAAGTTCTATTTACAACTTCAGTTTGTCCATCCGTTTGAAGATGACAAGTAGTAGATTACAACAATATTGAGCAAAGTTTAGCACATAAAGTAATCCAAAAATAGAATCCCTCACCTTCTTAGTCCTAGGCAACCCCAAAATAAAGTCCATAGAAATGTCAGTCCAAGTTCCTTTAAGAATAGCACGCAAAAGTGTTCCCAAAGTTCTATTTACAACTTCAGTTTGTCCATCCGTTTGAGGATGACAAGTAGTAGATTACAACAATATGGAGCAAAGTTTAGCCCATAAAGTAATCCAAAAATAGAATTCCTCCACTTCTTAGTCCTTGGCAACCCCAAAATAAAGTCCATAGAAATGTCAATCCAAGTTCTTTTTAAGAATAGCACGCAAAAGTGTTCCCAAAGTTCTATTTTACAACTTCAGTTTGTCCATCCGTTTGAGGATGACAAGTAGTAGATTACAACAATATTGAGCAAAGTTTAGCCCATAAAGTAATCCAAAAATAGAATCCCTCCCCTTCTTAGTCCTAGGCAACCCAAAAATAAAGTCCATAGAAATGTCAATCCAAGTTCTTTTTAAGAATAGCACGCAAAAGTGTTCCCAAAGTTCTATTTACAACTTCAGTTTGTCCATCCGTTTGGGGATGACAAGTAGTAGATTACAACAATATTGAGCAAAGTTTAGCCCATAAAGTAATCCGAAAAGAGAATCCCTCCCCTTCTTAGTCCTAGGCAACCCCAGAATAAAGTGCATAGAAATGTTAATCCAAGTTCTTTTAAGAATAGCACGCGAAAGTGTTCCCAAAGTTCTATTTACAACTTCAGTTTGTCCATCCGTTTGAGGATGACAAGTAGTAGATTACAACAATATGGAGCAAAGTTTAGCCCATAAAGTAATCCAAAAATAGAATCCCTCCCCTTCTTAGTCCTAGGCAACCCCAAAATAAAGTCCATAGAAATGTCAATCAATGTTCTTTTAAGAATAGCACGCACAAGTGTTCTCAAAGTTCTATTTACAACTTCAGTTTGTCCATCCGTTTGGGGATGACAAGTAGTAGATTACAACAATATTGAGCAAAGTTTAGCCCCTATAAGTTTTATTGACAACTTCAGTTTGTCCATCCGTTTGAGGATGACAAATAGTAGATTACAACAATATTGAGCAAAGTTTAGCCCATAAAGTAATCCAAAAATAAAATCCCTCCCCTTCTTAGTCCTAGGCAACCCCAAAATAAAGTGCATAGAAATGTCAATCCAAGTTCTTTTTAAGAATAGCACGCAAAAGTGTTCCCAAAGTTCTATTTACAACTTCAGTTTGTCCATCCGTTTGAGGATGACAAGTAGTAGATTACAACTTTATTGTGCAAAGTATAGCCCATAAAGTAATCCAAAAATAGAATCCCTCCCCTTCTTAGTCCTAGGCAACCCCAAAATAAAGTCCATAGAAATGTCAATCCAAGTTCTTTTTAAGAATAGCACGCAAAAGTGTTCCCAAAGTTCTATTGACAACTTCAGTTTGTCCATCCGTTTGAGGATGACAAGTAGTAGATTACAACAATATTGAGCAAAGTTTAGCACATAAAGTGATTTCCAAAAATAGAATCTTTCACCTTCTTAGTCCTAGGCAACCCCAAAATAAAGTCCATAGAAATGTCAGTCCAAGTTCTTTTAAGAATAGCACGCAAAAGTGTTCCCAAAGTTCTATTTACAACTTCAGTTTGTCCATCCGTTTGAGGATGACAAGTAGTAGATTACAACAATATGGAGCAAAGTTTAGCCCATAAAGTAATCCAAAAATAGAATCCCTCCCCTTCTTAGTCCTAGGCAACCCCAAAATAAAGTCCATAGAAATGTCAATCAAAGTTCTTTTAAGAATAGCACGCACAAGTGTTCCCAAAGTTCTATTTACAACTTCAGTTTGTCCATCCGTTTGGAGATGACAAGTAGTAGATTACAACCATATTGAGCAAAGTTTAGCCCATATAAGTTCTATTGACAACTTCAGTTTATCCATCCGTTTGAGGATGACAAATAGTAGATTACAACAATATTGAGCAAAGTTTAGCCCATAAAGTAATCCAAAAATAGAATCCCTCCCCTTCTTAGTCCTAGGCAACCCCAAAATAAAGTGCATAGAAATGTCAATCCAAGTTCTTTTTAAGAATAGCACGCAAAAGTGTTCCCAAAGTTCTATTTACAACTTCAGTTTGTCCATCCGTTTGTGGATGACAAGTAGTAGATTACAACTTCATTGTGCAAAGTTTAGCCCATAAAGTAATCCAAAAATAGAATCCCTCCCCTTCTTAGTCCTAGGCAACCCCAAAATAAAGTCCATAGAAATGTCAATCCAAGTTCTTTTTAAGAATAGCACGCAAAAGTGTTCCCAAAGTTCTATTGACAACTTCAGTTTGTCCATCCGTTTGAGGATGACAAGTAGTAGATTACAACTTCATTGTGCAAAGTTTAGCCCATAAAGTAATCCAAAAATAGAATCCCTCCCCTTCTTAGTCCTAGGCAACCCCAAAATAAAGTCCATAGAAATGTCAATCCAAGTTCTTTTTAAGAATAGCACGCAAAAGTGTTCCCAAAGTTCTATTGACAACTTCAGTTTGTCCATCCGTTTGAGGATGACAAGTAGTAGATTACAACAATATGGAGCAAGGTTAGGCCATAAAGTAATCCAAAAATAGAATCTCTCCCCTTCTTAGTCCTAGGCAACCCCAAAATAAAGTGCATAGAAATGTCAATCCAAGTTCTTTTATGAATAGCACGCAAAAGTGTTCCCAAAGTTCTATTTACAACTTCAGTTTGTCCATCCGTTTGGGGATGACAAGTAGTAGATTACAACAATATTGAGCAAAGTTTAGCCCATAAAGTAATCCGAAAATAGAATCCCTCCCCTTCTTTTAAGAATAGCTCGCAAAAGTGATCCCAAAGTTCTATTGACAACTTCAGTTTGTCCATCTGTTCAAGGATGACAAGTAGTAGATTGCAACAATATTGTGCAAAGTTTAGCCCATAAAGTAATCCAAAAATAGAATCCCTCCCCTTCTTAATCCTAGGCAACCCCAAAATAAAGTCCATAGAAATGTCAATCCAAGTTCTTTTTAAGAATAGCACGCAAAAGTGTTCCCAAAGTTCTATTTACAACTTCAGTTTGTCCATCCGTTTGAAGATGACAAGTAGTAGATTACAACAATATTGAGCAAAGTTTAGCACATAAAGTAAACCAAAAATAGAATCCCTCACCTTCTTAGTCCTAGGCAACCCCAAAATAAAGTCCATAGAAATGTCAGTCCAAGTTCCTTTAAGAATAGCACGCGAAAGTGTTCCCAAAGTTCTATTTACAACTTCAGTTTGTCCATCCGTTTGAGGATGACAAGTAGTAGATTACAACAATATGGAGCAAAGTTTAGCCCATAAAGTAATCCAAAAATAGAATTCCTCCACTTCTTAGTCCTTGGCAACCCCAAATAAAGTCCATAGAAATGTCAATCCAAGTTCTTTTTAAGAATAGCACGCAAAAGTGTTCCCAAAGTTCTATTTTACAACTTCAGTTTGTCCATCCGTTTGAGGATGACAAGTAGTAGATTACAACAATATTGAGCAAAGTTTAGCACATAAAGTGATTTCCAAAAATAGAATCTTTCACCTTCTTAGTCCTAGGCAACCCCAAAATAAAGTCCATAGAAATGTCAGTCCAAGTTCTTTTAAGAATAGCACGCAAAAGTGTTCCCAAAGTTCTATTTACAACTTCAGTTTGTCCATCCGTTTGAGGATGACAAGTAGTAGATTACAACAATATGGAGCAAAGTTTAGCCCATAAAGTAATCCAAAAATAGAATCCCTCCCCTTCTTAGTCCTAGGCAACCCCAAAATAAAGTCCATAGAAATGTCAATCAAAGTTCTTTTAAGAATAGCACGCACAAGTGTTCCCAAAGTTCTATTTACAACTTCAGTTTGTCCATCCGTTTGGAGATGACAAGTAGTAGATTACAACCATATTGAGCAAAGTTTAGCCCATATAAGTTCTATTGACAACTTCAGTTTATCCATCCGTTTGAGGATGACAAATAGTAGATTACAACAATATTGAGCAAAGTTTAGCCCATAAAGTAATCCAAAAATAGAATCCCTCCCCTTCTTAGTCCTAGGCAACCCCAAAATAAAGTGCATAGAAATGTCAATCCAAGTTCTTTTTAAGAATAGCACGCAAAAGTGTTCCCAAAGTTCTATTTACAACTTCAGTTTGTCCATCCGTTTGTGGATGACAAGTAGTAGATTACAACTTCATTGTGCAAAGTTTAGCCCATAAAGTAATCCAAAAATAGAATCCCTCCCCTTCTTAGTCCTAGGCAACCCCAAAATAAAGTCCATAGAAATGTCAATCCAAGTTCTTTTTAAGAATAGCACGCAAAAGTGTTCCCAAAGTTCTATTGACAACTTCAGTTTGTCCATCCGTTTGAGGATGACAAGTAGTAGATTACAACTTCATTGTGCAAAGTTTAGCCCATAAAGTAATCCAAAAATAGAATCCCTCCCCTTCTTAGTCCTAGGCAACCCCAAAATAAAGTCCATAGAAATGTCAATCCAAGTTCTTTTTAAGAATAGCACGCAAAAGTGTTCCCAAAGTTCTATTGACAACTTCAGTTTGTCCATCCGTTTGAGGATGACAAGTAGTAGATTACAACAATATGGAGCAAGGTTAGGCCATAAAGTAATCCAAAAATAGAATCTCTCCCCTTCTTAGTCCTAGGCAACCCCAAAATAAAGTGCATAGAAATGTCAATCCAAGTTCTTTTATGAATAGCACGCAAAAGTGTTCCCAAAGTTCTATTTACAACTTCAGTTTGTCCATCCGTTTGGGGATGACAAGTAGTAGATTACAACAATATTGAGCAAAGTTTAGCCCATAAAGTAATCCGAAAATAGAATCCCTCCCCTTCTTTTAAGAATAGCTCGCAAAAGTGATCCCAAAGTTCTATTGACAACTTCAGTTTGTCCATCTGTTCAAGGATGACAAGTAGTAGATTGCAACAATATTGTGCAAAGTTTAGCCCATAAAGTAATCCAAAAATAGAATCCCTCCCCTTCTTAATCCTAGGCAACCCCAAAATAAAGTCCATAGAAATGTCAATCCAAGTTCTTTTTAAGAATAGCACGCAAAAGTGTTCCCAAAGTTCTATTTACAACTTCAGTTTGTCCATCCGTTTGAAGATGACAAGTAGTAGATTACAACAATATTGAGCAAAGTTTAGCACATAAAGTAAACCAAAAATAGAATCCCTCACCTTCTTAGTCCTAGGCAACCCCAAAATAAAGTCCATAGAAATGTCAGTCCAAGTTCCTTTAAGAATAGCACGCGAAAGTGTTCCCAAAGTTCTATTTACAACTTCAGTTTGTCCATCCGTTTGAGGATGACAAGTAGTAGATTACAACAATATGGAGCAAAGTTTAGCCCATAAAGTAATCCAAAAATAGAATTCCTCCACTTCTTAGTCCTTGGCAACCCCAAAATAAAGTCCATAGAAATGTCAATCCAAGTTCTTTTTAAGAATAGCACGCAAAAGTGTTCCCAAAGTTCTATTTTACAACTTCAGTTTGTCCATCCGTTTGAGGATGACAAGTAGTAGATTACAACAATATTGAGCAAAGTTTAGCCCATAAAGTAATCCAAAAATAGAATCCCTCCCCTTCTTAGTCCTAGGCAACCCAAAAATAAAGTCCATAGAAATGTCAATCCAAGTTCTTTTTAAGAATAGCACGCAAAAGTGTTCCCAAAGTTCTATTTACAACTTCAGTTTGTCCATCCGTTTGGGGATGACAAGTAGTAGATTACAACAATATTGAGCAAAGTTTAGCCCATAAAGTAATCCGAAAAGAGAATCCCTCCCCTTCTTAGTCCTAGGCAACCCCAGAATAAAGTGCATAGAAATGTTAATCCAAGTTCTTTTAAGAATAGCACGCGAAAGTGTTCCCAAAGTTCTATTTACAACTTCAGTTTGTCCATCCGTTTGAGGATGACAAGTAGTAGATTACAACAATATGGAGCAAAGTTTAGCCCATAAAGTAATCCAAAAATAGAATCCCTCCCCTTCTTAGTCCTAGGCAACCCCAAAATAAAGTCCATAGAAATGTCAATCAATGTTCTTTTAAGAATAGCACGCACAAGTGTTCTCAAAGTTCTATTTACAACTTCAGTTTGTCCATCCGTTTGGGGATGACAAGTAGTAGATTACAACAATATTGAGCAAAGTTTAGCCCCTATAAGTTTTATTGACAACTTCAGTTTGTCCATCCGTTTGAGGATGACAAATAGTAGATTACAACAATATTGAGCAAAGTTTAGCCCATAAAGTAATCCAAAAATAGAATCCCTCCCCTTCTTAGTCCTAGGCAACCCCAAAATAAAGTGCATAGAAATGTCAATCCAAGTTCTTTTTAAGAATAGCACGCAAAAGTGTTCCCAAAGTTCTATTTACAACTTCAGTTTTTCCATCCGTTTGAGGATGACAAGTAGTAGATTACAACTTTATTGTGCAAAGTATAGCCCATAAAGTAATCCAAAAATAGAATCCCTCCCCTTCTTAGTCCTAGGCAACCCCAAAATAAAGTCCATAGAAATGTCAATCCAAGTTCTTTTTAAGAATAGCACGCAAAAGTGTTCCCAAAGTTCTATTGACAACTTCAGTTTGTCCATCCGTTTGAGGATGACAAGTAGTAGATTACAACAATATTGAGCAAAGTTTAGCACATAAAGTGATTTCCAAAAATAGAATCTTTCACCTTCTTAGTCCTAGGCAACCCCAAAATAAAGTCCATAGAAATGTCAGTCCAAGTTCTTTTAAGAATAGCACGCAAAAGTGTTCCCAAAGTTCTATTTACAACTTCAGTTTGTCCATCCGTTTGAGGATGACAAGTAGTAGATTACAACAATATGGAGCAAAGTTTAGCCCATAAAGTAATCCAAAAATAGAATCCCTCCCCTTCTTAGTCCTAGGCAACCCCAAAATAAAGTCCATAGAAATGTCAATCAAAGTTCTTTTAAGAATAGCACGCACAAGTGTTCCCAAAGTTCTATTTACAACTTCAGTTTGTCCATCCGTTTGGAGATGACAAGTAGTAGATTACAACCATATTGAGCAAAGTTTAGCCCATATAAGTTCTATTGACAACTTCAGTTTATCCATCCGTTTGAGGATGACAAATAGTAGATTACAACAATATTGAGCAAAGTTTAGCCCATAAAGTAATCCAAAAATAGAATCCCTCCCCTTCTTAGTCCTAGGCAACCCCAAAATAAAGTGCATAGAAATGTCAATCCAAGTTCTTTTTAAGAATAGCACGCAAAAATGTTCCCAAAGTTCTATTTACAACTTCAGTTTGTCCATCCGTTTGAGGATGACAAGTAGTAGATTACAACTTTATTGTGCAAAGTTTAGCCCATAAAGTAATCCAAAAATAGAATCCCTCCCCTTCTTAGTCCTAGGCAACCCCAAAATAAAGTCCATAGAAATGTCAATCCAAGTTCTTTTTAAGAATAGCACGCAAAAGTGTTCCCAAAGTTCTATTGAAAACTTCAGTTTGTCCATCCGTTTGAGGATGACAAGTAGTAGATTACAACAATATGGAGCAAGGTTAGGCCATAAAGTAATCCAAAAATAGAATCTCTCCCCTTCTTAGTCCTAGGCAACCCCAAAATAAAGTGCATAGAAATGTCAATCCAAGTTCTTTTATGAATAGCACGCAAAAGTGTTCCCAAAGTTCTATTTACAACTTCAGTTTGTCCATCCGTTTGGGGATGACAAGTAGTAGATTACAACAATATTGAGCAAAGTTTAGCCCATAAAGTAATCCGAAAATAGAATCCCTCCCCTTCTTTTAAGAATAGCTCGCAAAAGTGATCCCAAAGTTCTATTGACAACTTCAGTTTGTCCATCTGTTCGAGGATGACAAGTAGTAGATTGCAACAATATTGTGCAAAGTTTAGCCCATAAAGTAATCCAAAAATAGAATCCCTCCCCTTCTTAATCCTAGGCAACCCCAAAATAAAGTCCATAGAAATGTCAATCCAAGTTCTTTTTAAGAATAGCACGCAAAAGTGTTCCCAAAGTTCTATTTACAACTTCAGTTTGTCCATCCGTTTGAAGATGACAAGTAGTAGATTACAACAATATTGAGCAAAGTTTAGCACATAAAGTAAACCAAAAATAGAATCCCTCACCTTCTTAGTCCTAGGCAACCCCAAAATAAAGTCCATAGAAATGTCAGTCCAAGTTCCTTTAAGAATAGCACGCAAAAGTGTTCCCAAAGTTCTATTTACAACTTCAGTTTGTCCATCCGTTTGAGGATGACAAGTAGTAGATTACAACAATATGGAGCAAAGTTTAGCCCATAAAGTAATCCAAAAATAGAATTCCTCCACTTCTTAGTCCTTGGCAACCCCAAAATAAAGTCCATAGAAATGTCAATCCAAGTTCTTTTTAAGAATAGCACGCAAAAGTGTTCCCAAAGTTCTATTTTACAACTTCAGTTTGTCCATCCGTTTGAGGATGACAAGTAGTAGATTACAACAATATTGAGCAAAGTTTAGCCCATAAAGTAATCCAAAAATAGAATCCCTCCCCTTCTTAGTCCTAGGCAACCCAAAAATAAAGTCCATAGAAATGTCAATCCAAGTTCTTTTTAAGAATAGCACGCAAAAGTGTTCCCAAAGTTCTATTTACAACTTCAGTTTGTCCATCCGTTTGGGGATGACAAGTAGTAGATTACAACAATATTGAGCAAAGTTTAGCCCATAAAGTAATCCGAAAAGAGAATCCCTCCCCTTCTTAGTCCTAGGCAACCCCAGAATAAAGTGCATAGAAATGTTAATCCAAGTTCTTTTAAGAATAGCACGCGAAAGTGTTCCCAAAGTTCTATTTACAACTTCAGTTTGTCCATCCGTTTGAGGATGACAAGTAGTAGATTACAACAATATGGAGCAAAGTTTAGCCCATAAAGTAATCCAAAAATAGAATCCCTCCCCTTCTTAGTCCTAGGCAACCCCAAAATAAAGTCCATAGAAATGTCAATCAATGTTCTTTTAAGAATAGCACGCACAAGTGTTCTCAAAGTTCTATTTACAACTTCAGTTTGTCCATCCGTTTGGGGATGACAAGTAGTAGATTACAACAATATTGAGCAAAGTTTAGCCCCTATAAGTTTTATTGACAACTTCAGTTTGTCCATCCGTTTGAGGATGACAAATAGTAGATTACAACAATATTGAGCAAAGTTTAGCCCATAAAGTAATCCAAAAATAAAATCCCTCCCCTTCTTAGTCCTAGGCAACCCCAAAATAAAGTGCATAGAAATGTCAATCCAAGTTCTTTTTAAGAATAGCACGCAAAAGTGTTCCCAAAGTTCTATTTACAACTTCAGTTTGTCCATCCGTTTGAGGATGACAAGTAGTAGATTACAACTTTATTGTGCAAAGTATAGCCCATAAAGTAATCCAAAAATAGAATCCCTCCCCTTCTTAGTCCTAGGCAACCCCAAAATAAAGTCCATAGAAATGTCAATCCAAGTTCTTTTTAAGAATAGCACGCAAAAGTGTTCCCAAAGTTCTATTGACAACTTCAGTTTGTCCATCCGTTTGAGGATGACAAGTAGTAGATTACAACAATATTGAGCAAAGTTTAGCACATAAAGTGATTTCCAAAAATAGAATCTTTCACCTTCTTAGTCCTAGGCAACCCCAAAATAAAGTCCATAGAAATGTCAGTCCAAGTTCTTTTAAGAATAGCACGCAAAAGTGTTCCCAAAGTTCTATTTACAACTTCAGTTTGTCCATCCGTTTGAGGATGACAAGTAGTAGATTACAACAATATGGAGCAAAGTTTAGCCCATAAAGTAATCCAAAAATAGAATCCCTCCCCTTCTTAGTCCTAGGCAACCCCAAAATAAAGTCCATAGAAATGTCAATCAAAGTTCTTTTAAGAATAGCACGCACAAGTGTTCCCAAAGTTCTATTTACAACTTCAGTTTGTCCATCCGTTTGGAGATGACAAGTAGTAGATTACAACCATATTGAGCAAAGTTTAGCCCATATAAGTTCTATTGACAACTTCAGTTTATCCATCCGTTTGAGGATGACAAATAGTAGATTACAACAATATTGAGCAAAGTTTAGCCCATAAAGTAATCCAAAAATAGAATCCCTCCCCTTCTTAGTCCTAGGCAACCCCAAAATAAAGTGCATAGAAATGTCAATCCAAGTTCTTTTTAAGAATAGCACGCAAAAGTGTTCCCAAAGTTCTATTTACAACTTCAGTTTGTCCATCCGTTTGTGGATGACAAGTAGTAGATTACAACTTCATTGTGCAAAGTTTAGCCCATAAAGTAATCCAAAAATAGAATCCCTCCCCTTCTTAGTCCTAGGCAACCCCAAAATAAAGTCCATAGAAATGTCAATCCAAGTTCTTTTTAAGAATAGCACGCAAAAGTGTTCCCAAAGTTCTATTGACAACTTCAGTTTGTCCATCCGTTTGAGGATGACAAGTAGTAGATTACAACTTCATTGTGCAAAGTTTAGCCCATAAAGTAATCCAAAAATAGAATCCCTCCCCTTCTTAGTCCTAGGCAACCCCAAAATAAAGTCCATAGAAATGTCAATCCAAGTTCTTTTTAAGAATAGCACGCAAAAGTGTTCCCAAAGTTCTATTGACAACTTCAGTTTGTCCATCCGTTTGAGGATGACAAGTAGTAGATTACAACAATATGGAGCAAGGTTAGGCCATAAAGTAATCCAAAAATAGAATCTCTCCCCTTCTTAGTCCTAGGCAACCCCAAAATAAAGTGCATAGAAATGTCAATCCAAGTTCTTTTATGAATAGCACGCAAAAGTGTTCCCAAAGTTCTATTTACAACTTCAGTTTGTCCATCCGTTTGGGGATGACAAGTAGTAGATTACAACAATATTGAGCAAAGTTTAGCCCATAAAGTAATCCGAAAATAGAATCCCTCCCCTTCTTTTAAGAATAGCTCGCAAAAGTGATCCCAAAGTTCTATTGACAACTTCAGTTTGTCCATCTGTTCAAGGATGACAAGTAGTAGATTGCAACAATATTGTGCAAAGTTTAGCCCATAAAGTAATCCAAAAATAGAATCCCTCCCCTTCTTAATCCTAGGCAACCCCAAAATAAAGTCCATAGAAATGTCAATCCAAGTTCTTTTTAAGAATAGCACGCAAAAGTGTTCCCAAAGTTCTATTTACAACTTCAGTTTGTCCATCCGTTTGAAGATGACAAGTAGTAGATTACAACAATATTGAGCAAAGTTTAGCACATAAAGTAAACCAAAAATAGAATCCCTCACCTTCTTAGTCCTAGGCAACCCCAAAATAAAGTCCATAGAAATGTCAGTCCAAGTTCCTTTAAGAATAGCACGCAAAAGTGTTCCCAAAGTTCTATTTACAACTTCAGTTTGTCCATCCGTTTGAGGATGACAAGTAGTAGATTACAACAATATGGAGCAAAGTTTAGCCCATAAAGTAATCCAAAAATAGAATTCCTCCACTTCTTAGTCCTTGGCAACCCCAAAATAAAGTCCATAGAAATGTCAATCCAAGTTCTTTTTAAGAATAGCACGCAAAAGTGTTCCCAAAGTTCTATTTTACAACTTCAGTTTGTCCATCCGTTTGAGGATGACAAGTAGTAGATTACAACAATATTGAGCAAAGTTTAGCCCATAAAGTAATCCAAAAATAGAATCCCTCCCCTTCTTAGTCCTAGGCTGTAGTAGCCCGAATGCCGAATTGGGTAATTAACGGATTAATGGTGATTAATCATGATCGGAAGGTCCGAAGATGGTTCGGAAGCACCGAAGAGTTCGGAAGGTCCGAAGTGAGATCGGAGGATCCGATCATTAGGTGTCAAGAGTTGATCGACACGTGGGAGTTCGGACGTTCCGAAGTGTAGGTTCGGTGGATCCGATCATGAGGTGTCAAGAGCAGCTGGACACGTAGCGTTCGGACGTTCCGAAGTGGTGTTCGGAGGATCCGAACATGGCCTATAAATAGTGGTCGGATTTCCTCATTTTGACTCGCCAATTCAGTGAGTTCCATAGCATTTCAGTCGTTTCTGACAGGTTCTAGTCTTGTTCCGAGATTTGGGCACTAGCGGGGAGCTGCTGGTCTTGTAGCAGAGCTGTGCTCTAGTTGGGAGCTAGCGGCATCAGCGGGCTAGCGACGGACGAAGGTTTGGAATTTTATCAGTATTTATCTCAGGATTATCTAGTTAAGTCTGGTAGATAAGTTTAGTGATGGTTTTCACTTGATGAATAGGCTTGGATTAGACCTGTTGTCTGGTTGTTCCAGTGGATTAGGATTGCTGTAATAGAGGTACGAAAGTACTATCCGAGATATCCTGGTTGAGTATACATTCATATATGTGTTGCATGATTATGTGGTGCATTGATATATGTCATATGATGCATGCTATTATGTCACGTTTATTACTGCACGTTGCATTTCATGTTGAGCCGTATCTCCTTCGAGATAGCCTTTGCTGTTGAGCTGTATCTCTTTCGAGATAAGCTATATCTTGGGGCCGCTCAGCCCTGTCTTGTGGACGCATGGACACCGAGAGTACACAGTGGCCGACGGGTCGGGAGGGCTTCGGTGGTCCGGGACATTTTAGGTCCACGTCTGTCTTGTAGTGGATGCAGTGACCCAGAGGTTGGACCGCGCGGCACTATCCACTTGGCGCCTCTAGACTGAGCATTGTTGAGATCCTTTTGTGATTCCTGTTTCTTGACTACCCCGGTATCATGATCATAGCATGTGCATTTCATATAGGTCTGTATACTCATACTTTTGTACTGGGCGTTCTTATCGCTCACGTCCTCGGTTTTGTTTATCTTGGACACCCCATTCCCTCGGGGCAGGTCTCAGGTTGGATGGTTCCGGAGGAGCAGGAGGAGGACGTTGAGTAGCCGGTTGGTTTAGTTTCGGTATCATTTGATTCGATATGGTTGTACCAGATATTCTTTACCTTATTTTGAGTTGTTCTAGAGTTCGTTTGGGTTGTATAACTATCACTTGTTAGTTGTTTCCGCTATTATCTCTGATTAGTAATTATTAAGTTAATTGCATGCTTAGTTTTCAATTAGTAGGTGATTCTGGAACGGGTCACTACATTTATGGTATCAGAGCATGCGTATGATTTTGGGATATAGATTTTGTTTTGGGATTTCCGTTGACCATTTTTCCCTATTCTATCTTGTAGCGATGGCTGACCATTTTGATGACGGGAGTAGTCAGGGGAGTGTAGGTCGATGGGGTGACCAGGATGATCTTAGGCGTCACCATGAGCATCGTCATCGTCGGGATGGTCCTAGGCGTTTCGATATGCATCGTTTCATGCAGATGGGGCCTAAGCCTTTAGTTGGCGGTGAGACTCCCGATGATGCGGAGGATTGGTTAGAGCGCATGGAGAGTTGTTTCCGCGCATTCCAGTGCACCGATGAGCAGAAGATGGAGACCCTTAGTTTTCTTCTTGAGGGCCGTGCTCGCAGGTGGTGGCGATCGACTTCTGCGCCGATAGTTCAGTCTCAGGGTAGAGCGACTTGGGCCGATTTCCGTGCAGCGTTCATGCAGCTGTACTTTCCTCCAGCCCTTCGCCAGGCCAAGACGATTGAGCTCTTGAACCTGAAGCAGGGGAGTATGTCTGTTGATGAGTATCAGCAGAAATTCTTTGAGTTATTACCCTTCGCTCCTCATATCAGTGGCAGTTCTGAGGCCAAGTATGATCATTTCCTCCAGGGCCTTAATCAGGAGATCTTTGATCGAGTCACTGTCTGTGATAATCCTACTTCGTACGATGGGTTGGTGAACCGGTGTCGTCAAGCAGAGATCAGTCTCCAGCGTGGTAGGGCTATTCTTTCTTCTAGACCTCCGAGTACTTTGAGGCCTCGATCTCAGTCGTTCAAGAAATCTGGTTCGTCTTCTTCTGGATCTAGATCTCGATCTAGCGGTGTTTTCCGCTTTGGTAAGAAGAAGGAGTCTTGTGCGCATTGTGGGAAGAACCATCCATCGGAGCAATGCCGAGTAGCCGCAGGAGCTTGTTATCAGTGCGGAGAGATGGGGCATATTAAGAAGAATTGTCCTCAGTTGCGAGGTGGAGCAGGATCTGGTTCTGGATCTCAGGCGACTGTTCAGCAGAGGAGGCAGGGTCAGGCAGTGGGTAGTTCGAATCTTCGACCTCGTGCCCAAGGTCAAGTTTTTGCGTTGAACCAGGATCAGGCTGCAGACGAGACCGAGAGAGTCATAACAGGTACTTTTTGTTTATGCGGTATTCCTGCTTTTGTTCTTATAGATACCGGAGCATCTCATTCATTCATTTCTGCACGATTCGTTAAACGTCATAAGTTACCGTATGTTTCTCTAGACGTCATTCTTTCTGTTTCTACCCCGATGGGTCATTCGGTTTTAGCCAAGCGTCTAGTGATGGGTTGTCCTTTAGATTTTGAGGGTAACGAGTTGACTGCGAATCTTATGATTCTGGAGATGGAAGATTTTGATTGTATTTTGGGTATAGACATTTTGACTACCTACCGAGCTACTGTGGATTGTTACCAGAAGCTTGTTCAGTTTCGTACGACTGAGAGCTCTAGTTGGTTTTTCTATGGTGAGGGAGCGCGACCTCCGATGCCAGTAGTATCTGCTCTGAAAGCCTGTCGTGCTTTAGAGGCGGGCGGGGAAGGCTACCTCATCTATACAATTGATACGTCCACAGGTAGTGTTGGTATAGAGGATATTCCAGTGGTTTGTGAATTTCCTGATGTATTTCCAGAAGAGATTCCTGGTTTTCCTCCGGTTAGAGAGGTGGAGTTTGGCATTGAATTAATGCCAGGGACTGCACCGATTTCTCGTGCCCCCTATCGTCTGGCTCCGTCAGAGATGAGAGAGCTGAAGCAGCAATTGCAGGATCTTCTTGATAAGGGTTATATTCGCCCGAGTGTTTCGCCTTGGGGAGCTCCAGTCTTGTTTGTCAAGAAGAAGGATGGATCGATGCGGTTGTGCATTGATTATCGCCAGCTGAATCGGGTGACGATCAAAAACAAGTACCCATTACCCCGTATTGATGACTTGTTCGATCAGCTTCAGGGTACTTCTGTTTACTCCAAGATCGACTTGCGATCAGGTTATCATCAGATGAGAGTCAGAGATGATGATATTTCCAAGACTGCATTTCGTACTCGTTATGGGCATTACGAGTTTCTAGTTATGCCATTCGGATTGACGAATGCGCCAGCGGTGTTCATGAATCTGATGAACCGAGTCTTCCGAGATTTTCTGGATCAGTTTGTGGTGGTTTTCATTGACGATATCTTGATCTATTCTCATAGTGTGGAAGAGCATGTCCAGCACTTGAGGATTGTGTTGCAGATTCTTCGCGAGAAGCAATTGTATGCTAAGCTGAGTAAGTGCGAGTTCTGGATTGATCGTGTAGTATTCCTTGGTCATGTGATTTCCAAGGAAGGAATTTCTGTGGATCCCAGCAAGATTGAGGCAGTGCTAAATTGGTCACGACCTACGACGGTGGCTGAGATCCGTAGTTTTCTAGGTCTAGCAGGGTATTATCGTCGCTTCATCGTGAATTTCTCCCAGGTAGCTAGACCTTTGACGCAACTTACTCGGAAGGATGTTCCATTTGAGTGGTCATCTGAGTGCGAAGATAATTTCAGAGAGCTTCGTCGACTTCTGACTTCTGCACCTGTTTTGGCGTTACCGTCAGGATCTGATGGTTTCAGTGTTTACACCGATGCCTCTTCTCAAGGCTTAGGGTGTGTGTTGACGCAAAACGGTCATGTGATTGCTTATGCTTCCAGACAGCTGAAATCTCACGAGGAGAAGTATCCTACTCATGATCTAGAGTTGGCAGCTATTTTGTTCGCGCTGAAGATTTGGCGTCATTACTTGTACGGGGTTAAGTTTGAAATCTTTACTGATCATAAGAGTCTGAAATATCTGTTCACTCAGGCTGAGTTGAACATGAGGCAACGTCGTTGGATGGATTTGCTGAAAGATTATGACTGCGAGATCAAGTACCATCCAGGATCTGCAAATCTCACAGCTGATGCTCTTAGTCGCAAAGTGAGAGTTTCTGCACTTCAGACCAGTGCTATGATTAGTACTATTCAGGATTGTTGTTCGTTGGGATTTAATTTCAAACATCGGAAAGGTATGGAGAGCATTCGTGTTGCTACCATTTTATCTGAGCCAGCCTTGTTCGCTCGGATTCGAGATGCTCAGATGTCTGATCTCAAGACTCAGAGATTAGCTCGGTTAGCGGGTGGAGATAGCGGTTTCCATTATCAGTCTAATGGTCTTCTGTGTTTGTCTAATCGAGTTGTAGTACCAGAAGATGATAATTTGAGGGAGGAGATCTTATCTCATGCTCATCGAAGTAAGTTGAGTATTCATCCAGGAAGTAATAAGATGTATAAAGACTTGAGGACACGATTTTGGTGGAAAGGGATGAAGCGCAGTGTTTATCAGTTTGTTTCCAAGTGTCTTGTTTGTCAACAGGTTAAGGCAGAGCACCGTCGACCTGGAGGATTATTGTTGAATCTACCTATTCCTGAATGGAAGTGGGAGCATATCGCGATGGATTTCATTACTCACTTGCCATTATCGTCGAGGAATAGTGACGCTATTTGGGTAGTGGTGGATCGACTCACCAAGTCTGCTCATTTTCTGTCTTATAACCGGGATTTCACTTTCGATCGTATGGCTCGATTGTACATTCAGGAGATTGTACGTTTGCATGGAGTGCCTGTCAGTATTGTCAGTGACAGAGATCCTCGTTTTACCTCACGGTTTTGGGGTAGTTTCCAGTCAGTTTTGGGTACTACACTGAGTCTGAGTACTGCTTATCATCCGGAGACTGACGGTCAGTCAGAGAGGACTATCCGTACGCTTGAGGATATGTTGCGAGCCTGTGTTATGGATTTCGGACCCGCTTGGCAGGATCATTTGCCTTTGATTGAGTTCGCGTACAACAACAGCTACCATCGTAGTATTGGTATGGCACCATTTGAGGCGTTGTATGGGCGACGTTGTCGTACTCCTTTATTCTGGGACGAAGTTGGTGAACGACATGTTGAGGGACCGGAGTTAGTCCAGCAGGCTATTGATAAAGTTGCAGTAATCAAGAAGAGGATTAAGATTGCCCAGGATCGACAGGCTAGTTATGCGAACACCAAGCGGCGACCTCTTTATTTTCAGCCAGGTGAGAAAGTGTTTCTCCGAGTTTCGCCTTTTCGCAGGATTTTGAGATTTGGTCTCAAGGGTAAGCTATCTCCGAGATTCATTGGTCCTTTTGAGATTCTAGAATGTGTGGGAGATTTAGCTTACAGGTTAGCATTACCTCCGTATTTGTCCGGTATTCATGATGTGTTCCACGTATCTTTGTTGAGACGATACGTAGCAGATGAGTCTCACATCTTGCATCCCTCTGAAGTTCAACTTGAATCAGATTTGTCTTACGTGGAGCGACCAGTTCAGATTCTCGATCGCAAAGACAAGGTGTTGCGGAATAAGATCATTCCTCTTGTCTTAGTACAGTGGCAGCGCAGAGGCACTGAAGAAGCCACTTGGGAGTTAGAGAGTCGTATGCGTTCAGAACATCCAGAGCTCTTTTGAGTTTTGCTTTGTATATGTTTGTGTTTTTCAATTGTAATCGAGATATCAGTTGTATTCAACAACAATTGAGATATAATAGCGATGTTGTTATTTCGTTTTGTTCATTCTCTAAGCCTGATTTCGAGGACGAAATCTTTTAAGGGGGGGAGAATGTAGTAGCCCGAATGCCGAATTGGGTAATTAACGGATTAATGGTGATTAATCATGATCGGAAGGTCCGAAGATGGTTCGGAAGCACCGAAGAGTTCGGAAGGTCCGAAGTGAGATCGGAGGATCCGATCATTAGGTGTCAAGAGTTGATCGACACGTGGGAGTTCGGACGTTCCGAAGTGTAGGTTCGGTGGATCCGATCATGAGGTGTCAAGAGCAGCTGGACACGTAGCGTTCGGACGTTCCGAAGTGGTGTTCGGAGGATCCGAACATGGCCTATAAATAGTGGTCGGATTTCCTCATTTTGACTCGCCAATTCAGTGAGTTCCATAGCATTTCAGTCGTTTCTGACAGGTTCTAGTCTTGTTCCGAGATTTGGGCACTAGCGGGGAGCTGCTGGTCTTGTAGCAGAGCTGTGCTCTAGTTGGGAGCTAGCGGCATCAGCGGGCTAGCGACGGACGAAGGTTTGGAATTTTATCAGTATTTATCTCAGGATTATCTAGTTAAGTCTGGTAGATAAGTTTAGTGATGGTTTTCACTTGATGAATAGGCTTGGATTAGACCTGTTGTCTGGTTGTTCCAGTGGATTAGGATTGCTGTAATAGAGGTACGAAAGTACTATCCGAGATATCCTGGTTGAGTATACATTCATATATGTGTTGCATGATTATGTGGTGCATTGATATATGTCATATGATGCATACTATTATGTCACGTTTATTACTGCACGTTGCATTTCATGTTGAGCCGTATCTCCTTCGAGATAGCCTTTGCTGTTGAGCTGTATCTCTTTCGAGATAAGCTATATCTTGGGGCCGCTCAGCCCTGTCTTGTGGACGCATGGACACCGAGAGTACACAGTGGCCGACGGGTCGGGAGGGCTTCGGTGGTCCGGGACATTTTAGGTCCACGTCTGTCTTGTAGTGGATGCAGTGACCCAGAGGTTGGACCGCGCGGCACTATCCACTTGGCGCCTCTAGACTGAGCATTGTTGAGATCCTTTTGTGATTCCTGTTTCTTGACTACCCCGGTATCATGATCATAGCATGTGCATTTCATATAGGTCTGTATACTCATACTTTTGTACTGGGCGTTCTTATCGCTCACGTCCTCGGTTTTGTTTATCTTGGACACCCCATTCCCTCGGGGCAGGTCTCAGGTTGGATGGTTCCGGAGGAGCAGGAGGAGGACGTTGAGTAGCCGGTTGGTTTAGTTTCGGTATCATTTGATTCGATATGGTTGTACCAGATATTCTTTACCTTATTTTGAGTTGTTCTAGAGTTCGTTTGGGTTGTATAACTATCACTTGTTAGTTGTTTCCGCTATTATCTCTGATTAGTAATTATTAAGTTAATTGCATGCTTAGTTTTCAATTAGTAGGTGATTCTGGAACGGGTCACTACATAGGCAACCCAAAAATAAAGTCCATAGAAATGTCAATCCAAGTTCTTTTTAAGAATAGCACGCAAAAGTGTTCCCAAAGTTCTATTTACAACTTCAGTTTGTCCATCCGTTTGGGGATGACAAGTAGTAGATTACAACAATATTGAGCAAAGTTTAGCCCATAAAGTAATCCGAAAAGAGAATCCCTCCCCTTCTTAGTCCTAGGCAACCCCAGAATAAAGTGCATAGAAATGTTAATCCAAGTTCTTTTAAGAATAGCACGCGAAAGTGTTCCCAAATTTCTATTTACAACTTCAGTTTGTCCATCCGTTTGAGGATGACAAGTAGTAGATTACAACAATATGGAGCAAAGTTTAGCCCATAAAGTAATCCAAAAATAGAATCCCTCCCCTTCTTAGTCCTAGGCAACCCCAAAATAAAGTCCATAGAAATGTCAATCAATGTTCTTTTAAGAATAGCACGCACAAGTGTTCTCAAAGTTCTATTTACAACTTCAGTTTGTCCATCCGTTTGGGGATGACAAGTAGTAGATTACAACAATATTGAGCAAAGTTTAGCCCCTATAAGTTTTATTGACAACTTCAGTTTGTCCATCCGTTTGAGGATGACAAATAGTAGATTACAACAATATTGAGCAAAGTTTAGCCCATAAAGTAATCCAAAAATAGAATCCCTCCCCTTCTTAATCCTAGGCAACCCCAAAATAAAGTCCATAGAAATGTCAATCCAAGTTCTTTTTAAGAATAGCACGCAAAAATGTTCCCAAAGTTCTATTTACAACTTCAGTTTGTCCATCCGTTTGAGGATGACAAGTAGTAGATTACAACTTCATTGTGCAAAGTTTAGCCCATAAAGTAATCCAAAAATAGAATCCCTCCCCTTCTTAGTCCTAGGCAACCCCAAAATAAAGTCCATAGAAATGTCAATCCAAGTTCTTTTTAAGAATAGCACGCAAAAGTGTTCCCAAAGTTCTATTGAAAACTTCAGTTTGTCCATCCGTTTGAGGATGACAAGTAGTAGATTACAACAATATGGAGCAAGGTTAGGCCATAAAGTAATCCAAAAATAGAATCTCTCCCCTTCTTAGTCCTAGGCAACCCCAAAATAAAGTGCATAGAAATGTCAATCCAAGTTCTTTTATGAATAGCACGCAAAAGTGTTCCCAAAGTTCTATTTACAACTTCAGTTTGTCCATCCGTTTGGGGATGACAAGTAGTAGATTACAACAATATTGAGCAAAGTTTAGCCCATAAAGTAATCCGAAAATAGAATCCCTCCCCTTCTTTTAAGAATAGCTCGCAAAAGTGATCCCAAAGTTCTATTGACAACTTCAGTTTGTCCATCTGTTCGAGGATGACAAGTAGTAGATTGCAACAATATTGTGCAAAGTTTAGCCCATAAAGTAATCCAAAAATAGAATCCCTCCCCTTCTTAATCCTAGGCAACCCCAAAATAAAGTCCATAGAAATGTCAATCCAAGTTCTTTTTAAGAATAGCACGCAAAAGTGTTCCCAAAGTTCTATTTACAACTTCAGTTTGTCCATCCGTTTGAAGATGACAAGTAGTAGATTACAACAATATTGAGCAAAGTTTAGCACATAAAGTAAACCAAAAATAGAATCCCTCACCTTCTTAGTCCTAGGCAACCCCAAAATAAAGTCCATAGAAATGTCAGTCCAAGTTCCTTTAAGAATAGCACGCAAAAGTGTTCCCAAAGTTCTATTTACAACTTCAGTTTGTCCATCCGTTTGAGGATGACAAGTAGTAGATTACAACAATATGGAGCAAAGTTTAGCCCATAAAGTAATCCAAAAATAGAATTCCTCCACTTCTTAGTCCTTGGCAACCCCAAAATAAAGTCCATAGAAATGTCAATCCAAGTTCTTTTTAAGAATAGCACGCAAAAGTGTTCCCAAAGTTCTATTTTACAACTTCAGTTTGTCCATCCGTTTGAGGATGACAAGTAGTAGATTACAACAATATTGAGCAAAGTTTAGCCCATAAAGTAATCCAAAAATAGAATCCCTCCCCTTCTTAGTCCTAGGCAACCCAAAAATAAAGTCCATAGAAATGTCAATCCAAGTTCTTTTTAAGAATAGCACGCAAAAGTGTTCCCAAAGTTCTATTTACAACTTCAGTTTGTCCATCCGTTTGGGGATGACAAGTAGTAGATTACAACAATATTGAGCAAAGTTTAGCCCATAAAGTAATCCGAAAAGAGAATCCCTCCCCTTCTTAGTCCTAGGCAACCCCAGAATAAAGTGCATAGAAATGTTAATCCAAGTTCTTTTAAGAATAGCACGCGAAAGTGTTCCCAAAGTTCTATTTACAACTTCAGTTTGTCCATCCGTTTGAGGATGACAAGTAGTAGATTACAACAATATGGAGCAAAGTTTAGCCCATAAAGTAATCCAAAAATAGAATCCCTCCCCTTCTTAGTCCTAGGCAACCCCAAAATAAAGTCCATAGAAATGTCAATCAATGTTCTTTTAAGAATAGCACGCACAAGTGTTCTCAAAGTTCTATTTACAACTTCAGTTTGTCCATCCGTTTGGGGATGACAAGTAGTAGATTACAACAATATTGAGCAAAGTTTAGCCCCTATAAGTTTTATTGACAACTTCAGTTTGTCCATCCGTTTGAGGATGACAAATAGTAGATTACAACAATATTGAGCAAAGTTTAGCCCATAAAGTAATCCAAAAATAAAATCCCTCCCCTTCTTAGTCCTAGGCAACCCCAAAATAAAGTGCATAGAAATGTCAATCCAAGTTCTTTTTAAGAATAGCACGCAAAAGTGTTCCCAAAGTTCTATTTACAACTTCAGTTTGTCCATCCGTTTGAAGATGACAAGTAGTAGATTACAACTTTATTGTGCAAAGTATAGCCCATAAAGTAATCCAAAAATAGAATCCCTCCCCTTCTTAGTCCTAGGCAACCCCAAAATAAAGTCCATAGAAATGTCAATCCAAGTTCTTTTTAAGAATAGCACGCAAAAGTGTTCCCAAAGTTCTATTGACAACTTCAGTTTGTCCATCCGTTTGAGGATGACAAGTAGTAGATTACAACAATATTGAGCAAAGTTTAGCACATAAAGTGATTTCCAAAAATAGAATCTTTCACCTTCTTAGTCCTAGGCAACCCCAAAATAAAGTCCATAGAAATGTCAGTCCAAGTTCTTTTAAGAATAGCACGCAAAAGTGTTCCCAAAGTTCTATTTACAACTTCAGTTTGTCCATCCGTTTGAGGATGACAAGTAGTAGATTACAACAATATGGAGCAAAGTTTAGCCCATAAAGTAATCCAAAAATAGAATCCCTCCCCTTCTTAGTCCTAGGCAACCCCAAAATAAAGTCCATAGAAATGTCAATCAAAGTTCTTTTAAGAATAGCACGCACAAGTGTTCCCAAAGTTCTATTTACAACTTCAGTTTGTCCATCCGTTTGGAGATGACAAGTAGTAGATTACAACCATATTGAGCAAAGTTTAGCCCATATAAGTTCTATTGACAACTTCAGTTTATCCATCCGTTTGAGGATGACAAATAGTAGATTACAACAATATTGAGCAAAGTTTAGCCCATAAAGTAATCCAAAAATAGAATCCCTCCCCTTCTTAGTCCTAGGCAACCCCAAAATAAAGTGCATAGAAATGTCAATCCAAGTTCTTTTTAAGAATAGCACGCAAAAGTGTTCCCAAAGTTCTATTTACAACTTCAGTTTGTCCATCCGTTTGTGGATGACAAGTAGTAGATTACAACTTCATTGTGCAAAGTTTAGCCCATAAAGTAATCCAAAAATAGAATCCCTCCCCTTCTTAGTCCTAGGCAACCCCAAAATAAAGTCCATAGAAATGTCAATCCAAGTTCTTTTTAAGAATAGCACGCAAAAGTGTTCCCAAAGTTCTATTGACAACTTCAGTTTGTCCATCCGTTTGAGGATGACAAGTAGTAGATTACAACTTCATTGTGCAAAGTTTAGCCCATAAAGTAATCCAAAAATAGAATCCCTCCCCTTCTTAGTCCTAGGCAACCCCAAAATAAAGTCCATAGAAATGTCAATCCAAGTTCTTTTTAAGAATAGCACGCAAAAGTGTTCCCAAAGTTCTATTGACAACTTCAGTTTGTCCATCCGTTTGAGGATGACAAGTAGTAGATTACAACAATATGGAGCAAGGTTAGGCCATAAAGTAATCCAAAAATAGAATCTCTCCCCTTCTTAGTCCTAGGCAACCCCAAAATAAAGTGCATAGAAATGTCAATCCAAGTTCTTTTATGAATAGCACGCAAAAGTGTTCCCAAAGTTCTATTTACAACTTCAGTTTGTCCATCCGTTTGGGGATGACAAGTAGTAGATTACAACAATATTGAGCAAAGTTTAGCCCATAAAGTAATCCGAAAATAGAATCCCTCCCCTTCTTTTAAGAATAGCTCGCAAAAGTGATCCCAAAGTTCTATTGACAACTTCAGTTTTTCCATCTGTTCAAGGATGACAAGTAGTAGATTGCAACAATATTGTGCAAAGTTTAGCCCATAAAGTAATCCAAAAATAGAATCCCTCCCCTTCTTAATCCTAGGCAACCCCAAAATAAAGTCCATAGAAATGTCAATCCAAGTTCTTTTTAAGAATAGCACGCAAAAGTGTTCCCAAAGTTCTATTTACAACTTCAGTTTGTCCATCCGTTTGAAGATGACAAGTAGTAGATTACAACAATATTGAGCAAAGTTTAGCACATAAAGTAAACCAAAAATAGAATCCCTCACCTTCTTAGTCCTAGGCAACCCCAAAATAAAGTCCATAGAAATGTCAGTCCAAGTTCCTTTAAGAATAGCACGCAAAAGTGTTCCCAAAGTTCTATTTACAACTTCAGTTTGTCCATCCGTTTGAGGATGACAAGTAGTAGATTACAACAATATGGAGCAAAGTTTAGCCCATAAAGTAATCCAAAAATAGAATTCCTCCACTTCTTAGTCCTTGGCAACCCCAAAATAAAGTCCATAGAAATGTCAATCCAAGTTCTTTTTAAGAATAGCACGCAAAAGTGTTCCCAAAGTTCTATTTTACAACTTCAGTTTGTCCATCCGTTTGAGGATGACAAGTAGTAGATTACAACAATATTGAGCAAAGTTTAGCCCATAAAGTAATCCAAAAATAGAATCCCTCCCCTTCTTAGTCCTAGGCAACCCAAAAATAAAGTCCATAGAAATGTCAATCCAAGTTCTTTTTAAGAATAGCACGCAAAAGTGTTCCCAAAGTTCTATTTACAACTTCAGTTTGTCCATCCGTTTGGGGATGACAAGTAGTAGATTACAACAATATTGAGCAAAGTTTAGCCCATAAAGTAATCCGAAAAGAGAATCCCTCCCCTTCTTAGTCCTAGGCAACCCCAGAATAAAGTGCATAGAAATGTTAATCCAAGTTCTTTTAAGAATAGCACGCGAAAGTGTTCCCAAATTTCTATTTACAACTTCAGTTTGTCCATCCGTTTGAGGATGACAAGTAGTAGATTACAACAATATGGAGCAAAGTTTAGCCCATAAAGTAATCCAAAAATAGAATCCCTCCCCTTCTTAGTCCTAGGCAACCCCAAAATAAAGTCCATAGAAATGTCAATCAATGTTCTTTTAAGAATAGCACGCACAAGTGTTCTCAAAGTTCTATTTACAACTTCAGTTTGTCCATCCGTTTGGGGATGACAAGTAGTAGATTACAACAATATTGAGCAAAGTTTAGCCCCTATAAGTTTTATTGACAACTTCAGTTTGTCCATCCGTTTGAGGATGACAAATAGTAGATTACAACAATATTGAGCAAAGTTTAGCCCATAAAGTAATCCAAAAATAGAATCCCTCCCCTTCTTAATCCTAGGCAACCCCAAAATAAAGTCCATAGAAATGTCAATCCAAGTTCTTTTTAAGAATAGCACGCAAAAATGTTCCCAAAGTTCTATTTACAACTTCAGTTTGTCCATCCGTTTGAGGATGACAAGTAGTAGATTACAACTTCATTGTGCAAAGTTTAGCCCATAAAGTAATCCAAAAATAGAATCCCTCCCCTTCTTAGTCCTAGGCAACCCCAAAATAAAGTCCATAGAAATGTCAATCCAAGTTCTTTTTAAGAATAGCACGCAAAAGTGTTCCCAAAGTTCTATTGAAAACTTCAGTTTGTCCATCCGTTTGAGGATGACAAGTAGTAGATTACAACAATATGGAGCAAGGTTAGGCCATAAAGTAATCCAAAAATAGAATCTCTCCCCTTCTTAGTCCTAGGCAACCCCAAAATAAAGTGCATAGAAATGTCAATCCAAGTTCTTTTATGAATAGCACGCAAAAGTGTTCCCAAAGTTCTATTTACAACTTCAGTTTGTCCATCCGTTTGGGGATGACAAGTAGTAGATTACAACAATATTGAGCAAAGTTTAGCCCATAAAGTAATCCGAAAATAGAATCCCTCCCCTTCTTTTAAGAATAGCTCGCAAAAGTGATCCCAAAGTTCTATTGACAACTTCAGTTTGTCCATCTGTTCGAGGATGACAAGTAGTAGATTGCAACAATATTGTGCAAAGTTTAGCCCATAAAGTAATCCAAAAATAGAATCCCTCCCCTTCTTAATCCTAGGCAACCCCAAAATAAAGTCCATAGAAATGTCAATCCAAGTTCTTTTTAAGAATAGCACGCAAAAGTGTTCCCAAAGTTCTATTTACAACTTCAGTTTGTCCATCCGTTTGAAGATGACAAGTAGTAGATTACAACAATATTGAGCAAAGTTTAGCACATAAAGTAAACCAAAAATAGAATCCCTCACCTTCTTAGTCCTAGGCAACCCCAAAATAAAGTCCATAGAAATGTCAGTCCAAGTTCCTTTAAGAATAGCACGCAAAAGTGTTCCCAAAGTTCTATTTACAACTTCAGTTTGTCCATCCGTTTGAGGATGACAAGTAGTAGATTACAACAATATGGAGCAAAGTTTAGCCCATAAAGTAATCCAAAAATAGAATTCCTCCACTTCTTAGTCCTTGGCAACCCCAAAATAAAGTCCATAGAAATGTCAATCCAAGTTCTTTTAAGAATAGCACGCAAAAGTGTTCCCAAAGTTCTATTTTACAACTTCAGTTTGTCCATCCGTTTGAGGATGACAAGTAGTAGATTACAACAATATTGAGCAAAGTTTAGCCCATAAAGTAATCCAAAAATAGAATCCCTCCCCTTCTTAGTCCTAGGCAACCCAAAAATAAAGTCCATAGAAATGTCAATCCAAGTTCTTTTTAAGAATAGCACGCAAAAGTGTTCCCAAAGTTCTATTTACAACTTCAGTTTGTCCATCCGTTTGGGGATGACAAGTAGTAGATTACAACAATATTGAGCAAAGTTTAGCCCATAAAGTAATCCGAAAAGAGAATCCCTCCCCTTCTTAGTCCTAGGCAACCCCAGAATAAAGTGCATAGAAATGTTAATCCAAGTTCTTTTAAGAATAGCACGCGAAAGTGTTCCCAAAGTTCTATTTACAACTTCAGTTTGTCCATCCGTTTGAGGATGACAAGTAGTAGATTACAACAATATGGAGCAAAGTTTAGCCCATAAAGTAATCCAAAAATAGAATCCCTCCCCTTCTTAGTCCTAGGCAACCCCAAAATAAAGTCCATAGAAATGTCAATCAATGTTCTTTTAAGAATAGCACGCACAAGTGTTCTCAAAGTTCTATTTACAACTTCAGTTTGTCCATCCGTTTGGGGATGACAAGTAGTAGATTACAACAATATTGAGCAAAGTTTAGCCCCTATAAGTTTTATTGACAACTTCAGTTTGTCCATCCGTTTGAGGATGACAAATAGTAGATTACAACAATATTGAGCAAAGTTTAGCCCATAAAGTAATCCAAAAATAAAATCCCTCCCCTTCTTAGTCCTAGGCAACCCCAAAATAAAGTGCATAGAAATGTCAATCCAAGTTCTTTTTAAGAATAGCACGCAAAAGTGTTCCCAAAGTTCTATTTACAACTTCAGTTTGTCCATCCGTTTGAGGATGACAAGTAGTAGATTACAACTTTATTGTGCAAAGTATAGCCCATAAAGTAATCCAAAAATAGAATCCCTCCCCTTCTTAGTCCTAGGCAACCCCAAAATAAAGTCCATAGAAATGTCAATCCAAGTTCTTTTTAAGAATAGCACGCAAAAGTGTTCCCAAAGTTCTATTGACAACTTCAGTTTGTCCATCCGTTTGAGGATGACAAGTAGTAGATTACAACAATATTGAGCAAAGTTTAGCACATAAAGTGATTTCCAAAAATAGAATCTTTCACCTTCTTAGTCCTAGGCAACCCCAAAATAAAGTCCATAGAAATGTCAGTCCAAGTTCTTTTAAGAATAGTACGCAAAAGTGTTCCCAAAGTTCTATTTACAACTTCAGTTTGTCCATCCGTTTGAGGATGACAAGTAGTAGATTACAACAATATGGAGCAAAGTTTAGCCCATAAAGTAATCCAAAAATAGAATCCCTCCCCTTCTTAGTCCTAGGCAACCCCAAAATAAAGTCCATAGAAATGTCAATCAAAGTTCTTTTAAGAATAGCACGCACAAGTGTTCCCAAAGTTCTATTTACAACTTCAGTTTGTCCATCCGTTTGGAGATGACAAGTAGTAGATTACAACCATATTGAGCAAAGTTTAGCCCATATAAGTTCTATTGACAACTTCAGTTTATCCATCCGTTTGAGGATGACAAATAGTAGATTACAACAATATTGAGCAAAGTTTAGCCCATAAAGTAATCCAAAAATAGAATCCCTCCCCTTCTTAGTCCTAGGCAACCCCAAAATAAAGTGCATAGAAATGTCAATCCAAGTTCTTTTTAAGAATAGCACGCAAAAGTGTTCCCAAAGTTCTATTTACAACTTCAGTTTGTCCATCCGTTTGTGGATGACAAGTAGTAGATTACAACTTCATTGTGCAAAGTTTAGCCCATAAAGTAATCCAAAAATAGAATCCCTCCCCTTCTTAGTCCTAGGCAACCCCAAAATAAAGTCCATAGAAATGTCAATCCAAGTTCTTTTTAAGAATAGCACGCAAAAGTGTTCCCAAAGTTCTATTGACAACTTCAGTTTGTCCATCCGTTTGAGGATGACAAGTAGTAGATTACAACTTCATTGTGCAAAGTTTAGCCCATAAAGTAATCCAAAAATAGAATCCCTCCCCTTCTTAGTCCTAGGCAACCCCAAAATAAAGTCCATAGAAATGTCAATCCAAGTTCTTTTTAAGAATAGCACGCAAAAGTGTTCCCAAAGTTCTATTGACAACTTCAGTTTGTCCATCCGTTTGAGGATGACAAGTAGTAGATTACAACAATATGGAGCAAGGTTAGGCCATAAAGTAATCCAAAAATAGAATCTCTCCCCTTCTTAGTCCTAGGCAACCCCAAAATAAAGTGCATAGAAATGTCAATCCAAGTTCTTTTATGAATAGCACGCAAAAGTGTTCCCAAAGTTCTATTTACAACTTCAGTTTGTCCATCCGTTTGGGGATGACAAGTAGTAGATTACAACAATATTGAGCAAAGTTTAGCCCATAAAGTAATCCGAAAATAGAATCCCTCCCCTTCTTTTAAGAATAGCTCGCAAAAGTGATCCCAAAGTTCTATTGACAACTTCAGTTTGTCCATCTGTTCAAGGATGACAAGTAGTAGATTGCAACAATATTGTGCAAAGTTTAGCCCATAAAGTAATCCAAAAATAGAATCCCTCCCCTTCTTAATCCTAGGCAACCCCAAAATAAAGTCCATAGAAATGTCAATCCAAGTTCTTTTTAAGAATAGCACGCAAAAGTGTTCCCAAAGTTCTATTTACAACTTCAGTTTGTCCATCCGTTTGAAGATGACAAGTAGTAGATTACAACAATATTGAGCAAAGTTTAGCACATAAAGTAAACCAAAAATAGAATCCCTCACCTTCTTAGTCCTAGGCAACCCCAAAATAAAGTCCATAGAAATGTCAGTCCAAGTTCCTTTAAGAATAGCACGCAAAAGTGTTCCCAAAGTTCTATTTACAACTTCAGTTTGTCCATCCGTTTGAGGATGACAAGTAGTAGATTACAACAATATGGAGCAAAGTTTAGCCCATAAAGTAATCCAAAAATAGAATTCCTCCACTTCTTAGTCCTTGGCAACCCCAAAATAAAGTCCATAGAAATGTCAATCCAAGTTCTTTTTAAGAATAGCACGCAAAAGTGTTCCCAAAGTTCTATTTTACAACTTCAGTTTGTCCATCCGTTTGAGGATGACAAGTAGTAGATTACAACAATATTGAGCAAAGTTTAGCCCATAAAGTAATCCAAAAATAGAATCCCTCCCCTTCTTAGTCCTAGGCAACCCAAAAATAAAGTCCATAGAAATGTCAATCCAAGTTCTTTTTAAGAATAGCACGCAAAAGTGTTCCCAAAGTTCTATTTACAACTTCAGTTTGTCCATCCGTTTGGGGATGACAAGTAGTAGATTACAACAATATTGAGCAAAGTTTAGCCCATAAAGTAATCCGAAAAGAGAATCCCTCCCCTTCTTAGTCCTAGGCAACCCCAGAATAAAGTGCATAGAAATGTTAATCCAAGTTCTTTTAAGAATAGCACGCGAAAGTGTTCCCAAAGTTCTATTTACAACTTCAGTTTGTCCATCCGTTTGAGGATGACAAGTAGTAGATTACAACAATATGGAGCAAAGTTTAGCCCATAAAGTAATCCAAAAATAGAATCCCTCCCCTTCTTAGTCCTAGGCAACCCCAAAATAAAGTCCATAGAAATGTCAATCAATGTTCTTTTAAGAATAGCACGCACAAGTGTTCTCAAAGTTCTATTTACAACTTCAGTTTGTCCATCCGTTTGGGGATGACAAGTAGTAGATTACAACAATATTGAGCAAAGTTTAGCCCCTATAAGTTTTATTGACAACTTCAGTTTGTCCATCCGTTTGAGGATGACAAATAGTAGATTACAACAATATTGAGCAAAGTTTAGCCCATAAAGTAATCCAAAAATAGAATCCCTCCCCTTCTTAGTCCTAGGCAACCCCAAAATAAAGTGCATAGAAATGTCAATCCAAGTTCTTTTTAAGAATAGCACGCAAAAGTGTTCCCAAAGTTCTATTTACAACTTCAGTTTGTCCATCCGTTTGAGGATGACAAGTAGTAGATTACAACTTTATTGTGCAAAGTATAGCCCATAAAGTAATCCAAAAATAGAATCCCTCCCCTTCTTAGTCCTAGGCAACCCCAAAATAAAGTCCATAGAAATGTCAATCCAAGTTCTTTTTAAGAATAGCACGCAAAAGTGTTCCCAAAGTTCTATTGACAACTTCAGTTTGTCCATCCGTTTGAGGATGACAAGTAGTAGATTACAACAATATTGAGCAAAGTTTAGCACATAAAGTGATTTCCAAAAATAGAATCTTTCACCTTCTTAGTCCTAGGCAACCCCAAAATAAAGTCCATAGAAATGTCAGTCCAAGTTCTTTTAAGAATAGCACGCAAAAGTGTTCCCAAAGTTCTATTTACAACTTCAGTTTGTCCATCCGTTTGAGGATGACAAGTAGTAGATTACAACAATATGGAGCAAAGTTTAGCCCATAAAGTAATCCAAAAATAGAATCCCTCCCCTTCTTAGTCCTAGGCAACCCCAAAATAAAGTCCATAGAAATGTCAATCCAAGTTCTTTTTAAGAATAGCACGCAAAAGTGTTCCCAAAGTTCTATTTACAACTTCAGTTTGTCCATCCGTTTGAGGATGACAAGTAGTAGATTACAACTTCATTGTGCAAAGTTTAGCCCATAAAGTAATCCAAAAATAGAATCCCTCCCCTTCTTAGTCCTAGGCAACCCCAAAATAAAGTCCATAGAAATGTCAATCCAAGTTCTTTTTAAGAATAGCACGCAAAAGTGTTCCCAAAGTTCTATTGACAACTTCAGTTTGTCCATCCGTTTGAGGATGACAAGTAGTAGATTACAACAATATTGAGCAAAGGTTAGGCCATAAAGTAATCCAAAAATAGAATCTCTCCCCTTCTTAGTCCTAGGCAACCCCAAAATAAAGTCCATAGAAATGTCAATCCAAGTTCTTTTAAGAATAGCACGCAAAAGTGTTCCCAAAGTTCTATTTACAACTTCAGTTTGTCCATCCGTTTGAGGATGACAAGTAGTAGATTACAACAATATTGAGCAAAGTTTAGCCCATAAAGTAATCCAAAAATAGAATCCTCCCCTTCTTAGTCCTAGGCACCCCAAAATAAAGTCCATAGAAATGTCAATCCAAGTTCTTTTTAAGAATAGCACGCAAAAGTGTTCCCAAAGTTCTATTGACAACTTCAGTTTGTCCATCCGTTGAGGATGACAAGTAGTAGATTACAACAATATGGAGCAAGGTTAGGCCATAAAGTAATCCAAAAATAGAATCTCTCCCCTTCTTAGTCCTAGGCAACCCCAAAATAAAGTGCATAGAAATGTCAATCCAAGTTCTTTTATGAATAGCACGCAAAAGTGTTCCCAAAGTTCTATTTACAACTTCAGTTTGTCCATCCGTTTGGGGATGACAAGTAGTAGATTACAACAATATTGTGCAAAGTTTAGCCCATAAAGTAATCCAAAAATAGAATCCCTCCCCTTCTTAATCCTAGGCAACCCCAAAATAAAGTCCATAGAAATGTCAATCCAAGTTCTTTTAAGAATAGCACGCAAAAGTGTTCCCAAAGTTCTATTTACAACTTCAGTTAGTCCATCCGTTTGAGGATGACAAGTAGTAGATTACAACAATATTGAGCAAAGTTTAGCACATAAAGTAATCCAAAAATAGAATCCCTCACCTTCTTAGTCCTAGGCAACCCCAAAATAAAGTCCATAGAAATGTCAGTCCAAGTTCCTTTAAGAATAGCACGCAAAAGTGTTCCCAAAGTTCTATTTACAACTTCAGTTTGTCCATCCGTTTGAGGATGACAAGTAGTAGATTACAACAATATGAAGCAAAGTTTAGCCCATAAAGTAATCCCAAAATAGAATTCCTCCCCTTCTTAGTCCTTGGCAACCCCAAAATAAAGTCCATAGAAATGTCAATCCAAGTTCTTTTTAGGAATAGCACGCAAAAGTGTTCCCAAAGTTCTATTTTACAACTTCAGTTTGTCCATCCGTTTGAGGATGACAAGTAGTAGATTACAACAATATTGAGCAAAGTTTAGCCCATAAAGTAATCCAAAAATAGAATCCCTCCCCTTCTTAGTCCTAGGCAACCCAAAAATAAAGTCCATAGAAATGTCAATCCAAGTTCTTTTTAAGAATAGCACGCAAAAGTGTTCCCAAAGTTCTATTTACAACTTCAGTTTGTCCATCCGTTTGGGGATGACAAGTAGTAGATTACAACAATATTGAGCAAAGTTTAGCCCATAAAGTAATCCGAAAATAGAATCCCTCCCCTTCTTAGTCCTAGGCAACCCCAGAATAAAGTGCATAGAAATGTTAATCCAAGTTCTTTTAAGAATAGCACGCGAAAGTGTTCCCAAAGTTCTATTTACAACTTCAGTTTGTCCATCCGTTTGAGGATGACAAGTAGTAGATTACAACAATATGGAGCAAAGTTTAGCCCATAAAGTAATCCAAAAATAGAATCCCTCCCCTTCTTAGTCCTAGGCAACCCCAAAATAAAGTCCATAGAAATGTCAATCAATGTTCTTTTAAAAATAGCACGCACAAGTGTTCCCAAAGTTCTATTTACAACTTCAGTTTGTCCATCCGTTTGGGGATGACAAGTAGTAGATTACAACAATATTGAGCAAAGTTTAGCCCATATAAGTTTTATTGACAACTTCAGTTTGTCCTTCCGTTTGAGGATGACAAATAGTAGATTACAACAATATTGAGCAATGTTTAGCCCATAAAGTAATCCAAAAATAGAATCCCTCCCCTTCTTAGTCCTAGGCAACCCCAAAATAAAGTGCATAGAAATGTCAATCCAAGTTCTTTTTAAGAATAGCACGCAAAAGTGTTCCCAAAGTTCTATTTACAACTTCAGTTTGTCCATCCGTTTGAGGATGACAAGTAGTAGATTACAACTTTATTGTGCAAAGTTTAGCCCATAAAGTAATCCAAAAATAGAATCCCTCCCCTTCTTAGTCCTAGGCAACCCCAAAATAAAGTCCATAGAAATGTCAATCCAAGTTCTTTTTAAGAATAGCACGCAAAAGTGTTCCCAAAGTTCTATTGACAACTTCAGTTTGTCCATCCGTTTGAGGATGACAAGTAGTAGATTACAACAATATTGACCAAAGTTTAGCACATAAAGTGATTTCCAAAAATAGAATCTTTCACCTTCTTAGTCCTAGGCAACCCAAAAATAAAGTCCATAGAAATGTCAGTCCAAGTTCTTTTAAGAATAGCACGCAAAAGTGTTCCCAAAGTTCTATTTACAACTTCAGTTTGTCCATCCGTTTGAGGATGACAAGTAGTAGATTACAACAATATGGAGCAAAGTTTAGCCCATAAAGTAATCCAAAAATAGAATCCCTCCCCTTCTTAGTCCTAGGCAACCCCAAAATAAAGTCCATAGAAATGTCAATCAAAGTTCTTTTAAGAATAGCACGCACAAGTGTTCCCAAAGTTCTATTTACAACTTCAGTTTGTCCATCCGTTTGGAGATGACAAGTAGTAGATTACAACCATATTGAGCAAAGTTTAGCCCATATAAGTTCTATTGACAACTTCAGTTTATCCATCCGTTTGAGGATGACAAATAGTAGATTACAACAATATTGAGCAAAGTTTAGCCCATAAAGTAATCCAAAAATAGAATCCCTCCCCTTCTTAGTCCTAGGCAACCCCAAAATAAAGTGCATAGAAATGTCAATCCAAGTTCTTTTTAAGAATAGCACGCAAAAGTGTTCCCAAAGTTCTATTTACAACTTCAGTTTGTCCATCTGTTTGAGGATGACAAGTAGTAGATTACAACTTCATTGTGCAAAGTTTAGCCCATAAAGTAATCCAAAAATAGAATCCCTCCCCTTCTTAGTCCTAGGCAACCCCAAAATAAAGTCCATAGAAATGTCAATCCAAGTTCTTTTTAAGAATAGCACGCAAAAGTGTTCCCAAAGTTCTATTGACAACTTCAGTTTGTCCATCCGTTTGAGGATGACAAAAAGTAGATTACAACAATATGGAGCAAGGTTAGGCCATAAAGTAATCCAAAAATAGAATCTCTCCCCTTCTTAGTCCTAGGCAACCCCAAAATAAAGTGCATAGAAATGTCAATCCAAGTTCTTTTATGAATAGCACGCAAAAGTGTTCCCAAAGTTCTATTTACAACTTCAGTTTGTCCATCCGTTTGGGGATGACAAATAGTAGATTACAACAATATTGAGCAAAGTTTAGCCCATAAAGTAATCCGAAAATAGAATCCCTCCCTTCTTTTAAGAATAGCACGCAAAAGTGATCCCAAAGTTCTATTGACAACTTCAGTTTGTCCATCTGTTTGAGGATGACAAGTAGTAGATTACAACAATATTGTGCAAAGTTTAGCCCATAAAGTAATCCAAAAATAGAATCCCTCCCTTTCTTAATCCTAGGCAACCCCAAAATAAAGTCCATAGAAATGTCAATCCAAGTTCTTTTTAAGAATAGCACGCAAAAGTGTTCCCAAAGTTCTATTTACAACTTCATTTTGTCCATCCGTTTGAGGATGACAAGTAATAGATTACAACAATAATGAGCAAAGTTTAGCACATAAAGTAATCCAAAAATAGAATCCCTCACCTTCTTAGTCCTAGGCAACCCCAAAATAAAGTCCATAGAAATGTCAGTCCAAGTTCCTTTAAGAATAGCACGCAAAAGTGTTCCCAAAGTTCTATTTACAACTTCAGTTTGTCCATCCGTTTGAGGATGACAAGTAGTAGATTACAACAATATGGAGCAAAGTTTAGCCCATAAAGTAATCCAAAAATAGAATTCCTCCCCTTCTTAGTCCTTGGCAACCCCAAAATAAAGTCTATAGAAATGTCAATCCAAGTTCTTTTTAAGAATAGCACGCAAAAGTGTTCCCAAAGTTCTATTTTACAACTTCAGTTTGTCCATCCGTTTGAGGATGACAAGTAGTAGATTACAACAATATTGAGCAAAGTTTAGCCCATAAAGTAATCCAAAAATAGAATCCCTCCCCTTCTTAGTCCTAGGCAACCCAAAAATAAAGTCCATAGAAATGTCAATCCAAGTTCTTTTTAAGAATAGCACGCAAAAGTGTTCCCAAAGTTCTATTTACAACTTCAGTTTGTCCATCCGTTTGAGGATGACAAGTAGTAGATTACAACAATATTGAGCAAAGTTTAGCCCATAAAGTAATCCAAAAATAGAATCCCTCCCCTTCTTAGTCCTAGGCAACCCAAAAATAAAGTCCATAGAAATGTCAATCCAAGTTCTTTTTAAGAATAGCACGCAAAAGTGTTCCCAAAGTTCTATTTACAACTTCAGTTTGTCCATCCGTTTGAGGATGACAAGTAGTAGATTACAACAATATTGAGCAAAGTTTAGCCCATAAAGTAATCCAAAAATAGAATCCCTCCCCTTCTTAGTCCTAGGAAACCCCAAAATAAAGTGTATAGAAATGTCAATCCAAGTTCTTTTTAAGAATAGCACGCAAAAGTGTTCCCAAAGTTCTATTTACAACTTCAGTTTGTCCATCCGTTTGAGGATGACAAGTAGTAGATTACAACAATATTGAGCAAAGTTTAGCCCATAAAGTAATCCAAAAATAGAATCCCTCCCCTTCTTAGTCCTAGGAAACCCCAAAATAAAGTCCATAGAAATGTCAATCCAAGTTCTTTTTAAGAATAGCACGCAAAAGTGTTCCCAAAGTTCTATTGACAACTTCAGTTTGTCCATCCGTTTGAGGATGACAAGTAGTAGATTACAACAATATTGAGCAATGTTTAGCACATAAAGTGATTTCCAAAAATAGAATCTTTCACCTTCTTAGTCCTAGGCAACCCCAAAATAAAGTCCATAGAAATGTCAGTCCAAGTTCTTTTAAGAATAGCACGCAAAAGTGTTCCCAAAGTTCTATTTACAACTTCAGTTTGTCCATCCGTTTGAGGATGACAAGTAGTAGATTACAACAATATGGAGCAAAGTTTAGCCCATAAAGTAATCCAAAAATAGAATCCCTCCCCTTCTTAGTCCTAGGCAACCCCAAAATAAAGTCCATAGAAATGTCAATCAAAGTTCTTTTAAGAATAGCACGCACAAGTGTTCCCAAAGTTCTATTTACAACTTCAGTTTGTCCATCCGTTTGGAGATGACAAGTAGTAGATTACAACAATATTGAGCAAAGTTTAGCCCATATAAGTTCTATTGACAACTTCAGTTTATCCATCCGTTTGAGGATGACAAATAGTAGATTACAACAATATTGAGCAAAGTTTAACCCATAAAGTAATCTAAAAATAGAATCCCTCCCCTTCTTAGTCCTAGGCAACCCCAAAATAAAGTGCATAGAAATGTCAATCCAAGTTCTTTTTAAGAATAGCACGCAAAAGTGTTCCCAAAGTTCTATTTACAAATTTATTTTTTCCATCCGTTTGAGGATGACAAGTAGTAGATTACAACTTTATTGTGCAAAGTTTAGCCCATAAAGTAATCCAAAAATAGAATCCCTCCCCTTCTTAGTCCTAGGCAACCCCAAAATAAAGTCCATAGAAATGTCAATCCAAGTTCTTTTTAAGAATAGCACGCAAAAGTGTTCCCAAAGTTCTATTGACAACTTCGGTTTGTCCATCCGTTTGAGGATGACAAGTAGTAGATTACAACAATATGGAGCAAGGTTAGGCCATAAAGTAATCCAAAAATAGAATCCCTCCCCTTCTTAGTCCTAGGCAACCCCAAAATAAAGTGCCATAGAAATGTCAATCCAAGTTCTTTTAAGAATAGCACGCAAAAGTGTTCCCAAAGTTCTATTTACAACTTCAGTTTGTCCATCCGTTTGGGATGACAAGTAGTAGATTACAACAATATTGAGCAAAGTTTAGCCCATAAAGTAATCCGAAAATAGAATCCCTCCCCTTCTTAGTCCTAGGCAACCCCAAAATAAAGTCCATAGAAATGTCAATCCAAGTTCTTTTAAGAATAGCACGCAAAAGTGTTCCCAAAGTTCTATTGACAACTTCAGTTTGTCCATCCTGTTTGAGGATGACAAGTAGTAGATTACAACAATATTGAGCAAAGTTTAGCCCATAAAGTAATCCAAAAATAGAATCCCTCCCCTTCTTAGTCCTAGGCAACCCCAAAATAAAGTCCATAGAAATGTCAATCCAAGTTCTTTTAAGAATAGCACGCAAAAGTGTTCCCAAAGTTCTATTTACAACTTCAGTTTAGTCCATCCGTTTGAGGATGACAAGTAGTAGATTACAACAATATTGAGCAAAGTTTAGCACATAAAGTAATCCAAAAATAGAATCCCTCACCTTCTTAGTCCTAGGCAACCCCAAAATAAAGTCCATAGAAATGTCAGTCCAAGTTCCTTTAAGAATAGCACGCAAAAGTGTTCCCAAAGTTCTATTTACAACTTCAGTTTGTCCATCCGTTTGAGGATGACAAGTAGTAGATTACAACAATATGGAGCAAAGTTTAGCCCATAAAGTAATCCCAAAATAGAATCCCTCCCCTTCTTAGTCCTAGGCAACCCCAAAATAAAGTCCATAGAAATGTCAATCCAAGTTCTTTTTAAGAATAGCACGCAAAAGTGTTCCCAAAGTTCTATTGACAACTTCAGTTTGTCCATCCGTTTGAGGATGACAAGTAGTAGATTACAACAATATTGAGCAAAGTTTAGCACATAAAGTGATTTCCAAAAATAGAATCTTTCACCTTCTTAGTCCTAGGCAACCCCAAAATAAAGTCCATAGAAATGTCAGTCCAAGTTCTTTTAAGAATAGCACGCAAAAGTGTTCCCAAAGTTCTATTTACAACTTCAGTTTGTCCATCCGTTTGAGGATGACAAGTAGTAGATTACAACAATATGGAGCAAAGTTTAGCCCATAAAGTAATCCAAAAATAGAATCCCTCCCCTTCTTAGTCCTAGGCAACCCCAAAATAAAGTCCATAGAAATGTCAATCAAAGTTCTTTTAAGAATAGCACGCGACAAGTGTTCCCAAAGTTCTATTTACAACTTCAGTTTGTCCATCCGTTTGAGGATGACAAGTAGTAGATTACAACAATATGGAGCAAAGTTTAGCCCATATAAGTTCTATTGACAACTTCAGTTTATCCATCCGTTTGAGGATGACAAATAGTAGATTACAACAATATTGAGCAAAGTTTAGCCCATAAAGTAATCCAAAAATAGAATCCCTCCCCTTCTTAGTCCTAGGCAACCCCAAAATAAAGTGCATAGAAATGTCAATCCAAGTTCTTTTTATACAAGTAGTAGATTATTAACATATGAGCAAAGTTTAGCAATAAGTGTTCCCAAAGTTCAAATAGTTACAATCATTCTTTAGAATAGCACGCAAAGTGTTCCAAAGTTCATTACCATCCGTTTGTCCATCCGTTGGATGACAAGTAGTAGATTACACTTCATTGTGCAAAGTTTAGCCATAAAGTAACCAAAAATAGAATCCCTCCCCTTCTTAGTCTAGGCACACCAAATAAAGTCCTAGAAAGTCAATCCAAGTTCTTTTTAAGAATAGCACGCAAAAGTGTTCCCAAAGTTCTATTGACAACTTCAGTTTGTCCATCCGTTTGAGGATGACAAGTAGTAGATTACAACAATATGGAGCAAGGTTAGGCCATAAAGTAATCCAAAAATAGAATCTCTCCCCTTCTTAGTCCTAGGCAACCCCAAAATAAAGTGCATAGAAATGTCAATCCAAGTTCTTTTATGAATAGCACGCAAAAGTGTTCCCAAAGTTCTATTTACAACTTCAGTTTGTCCATCCGTTTGGGGATGACAAGTAGTAGATTACAACAATATTGAGCAAAGTTTAGCCCATAAAGTAATCCGAAAATAGAATCCCTCCCCTTCTTTTAAGAATAGCTCGCAAAAGTGATCCCAAAGTTCTATTGACAACTTCAGTTTGTCCATCTGTTCAAGGATGACAAGTAGTAGATTGCAACAATATTGTGCAAAGTTTAGCCCATAAAGTAATCCAAAAATAGAATCCCTCCCCTTCTTAATCCTAGGCAACCCCAAAATAAAGTCCATAGAAATGTCAATCCAAGTTCTTTTTAAGAATAGCACGCAAAAGTGTTCCCAAAGTTCTATTTACAACTTCAGTTTGTCCATCCGTTTGAAGATGACAAGTAGTAGATTACAACAATATTGAGCAAAGTTTAGCACATAAAGTAAACCAAAAATAGAATCCCTCACCTTCTTAGTCCTAGGCAACCCCAAAATAAAGTCCATAGAAATGTCAGTCCAAGTTCCTTTAAGAATAGCACGCAAAAGTGTTCCCAAAGTTCTATTTACAACTTCAGTTTGTCCATCCGTTTGAGGATGACAAGTAGTAGATTACAACAATATGGAGCAAAGTTTAGCCCATAAAGTAATCCAAAAATAGAATTCCTCCACTTCTTAGTCCTTGGCAACCCCAAAATAAAGTCCATAGAAATGTCAATCCAAGTTCTTTTTAAGAATAGCACGCAAAAGTGTTCCCAAAGTTCTATTTTACAACTTCAGTTTGTCCATCCGTTTGAGGATGACAAGTAGTAGATTACAACAATATTGAGCAAAGTTTAGCCCATAAAGTAATCCAAAAATAGAATCCCTCCCCTTCTTAGTCCTAGGCAACCCAAAAATAAAGTCCATAGAAATGTCAATCCAAGTTCTTTTTAAGAATAGCACGCAAAAGTGTTCCCAAAGTTCTATTTACAACTTCAGTTTGTCCATCCGTTTGGGGATGACAAGTAGTAGATTACAACAATATTGAGCAAAGTTTAGCCCATAAAGTAATCCGAAAATAGAATCCCTCCCCTTCTTAGTCCTAGGCAACCCCAGAATAAAGTGCATAGAAATGTTAATCCAAGTTCTTTTAAGAATAGCACGCGAAAGTGTTCCCAAAGTTCTATTTACAACTTCAGTTTGTCCATCCGTTTGAGGATGACAAGTAGTAGATTACAACAATATGGAGCAAAGTTTAGCCCATAAAGTAATCCAAAAATAGAATCCCTCCCCTTCTTAGTCCTAGGCAACCCCAAAATAAAGTCCATAGAAATGTCAATCAATGTTCTTTTAAGAATAGCACGCACAAGTGTTCTCAAAGTTCTATTTACAACTTCAGTTTGTCCATCCGTTTGGGGATGACAAGTAGTAGATTACAACAATATTGAGCAAAGTTTAGCCCCTATAAGTTTTATTGACAACTTCAGTTTGTCCATCCGTTTGAGGATGACAAATAGTAGATTACAACAATATTGAGCAAAGTTTAGCCCATAAAGTAATCCAAAAATAGAATCCCTCCCCTTCTTAGTCCTAGGCAACCCCAAAATAAAGTGCATAGAAATGTCAATCCAAGTTCTTTTTAAGAATAGCACGCAAAAGTGTTCCCAAAGTTCTATTTACAACTTCAGTTTGTCCATCCGTTTGAGGATGACAAGTAGTAGATTACAACTTTATTGTGCAAAGTATAGCCCATAAAGTAATCCAAAAATAGAATCCCTCCCCTTCTTAGTCCTAGGCAACCCCAAAATAAAGTCCATAGAAATGTCAATCCAAGTTCTTTTTAAGAATAGCACGCAAAAGTGTTCCCAAAGTTCTATTGACAACTTCAGTTTGTCCATCCGTTTGAGGATGACAAGTAGTAGATTACAACAATATTGAGCAAAGTTTAGCACATAAAGTGATTTCCAAAAATAGAATCTTTCACCTTCTTAGTCCTAGGCAACCCCAAAATAAAGTCCATAGAAATGTCAGTCCAAGTTCTTTTAAGAATAGCACGCAAAAGTGTTCCCAAAGTTCTATTTACAACTTCAGTTTGTCCATCCGTTTGAGGATGACAAGTAGTAGATTACAACAATATGGAGCAAAGTTTAGCCCATAAAGTAATCCAAAAATAGAATCCCTCCCCTTCTTAGTCCTAGGCAACCCCAAAATAAAGTCCATAGAAATGTCAATCAAAGTTCTTTTAAGAATAGCACGCACAAGTGTTCCCAAAGTTCTATTTACAACTTCAGTTTGTCCATCCGTTTGGAGATGACAAGTAGTAGATTACAACCATATTGAGCAAAGTTTAGCCCATATAAGTTCTATTGACAACTTCAGTTTATCCATCCGTTTGAGGATGACAAATAGTAGATTACAACAATATTGAGCAAAGTTTAGCCCATAAAGTAATCCAAAAATAGAATCCCTCCCCTTCTTAGTCCTAGGCAACCCCAAAATAAAGTGCATAGAAATGTCAATCCAAGTTCTTTTTAAGAATAGCACGCAAAAGTGTTCCCAAAGTTCTATTTACAACTTCAGTTTGTCCATCCGTTTGTGGATGACAAGTAGTAGATTACAACTTCATTGTGCAAAGTTTAGCCCATAAAGTAATCCAAAAATAGAATCCCTCCCCTTCTTAGTCCTAGGCAACCCCAAAATAAAGTCCATAGAAATGTCAATCCAAGTTCTTTTTAAGAATAGCACGCAAAAGTGTTCCCAAAGTTCTATTGACAACTTCAGTTTGTCCATCCGTTTGAGGATGACAAGTAGTAGATTACAACAATATGGAGCAAGGTTAGGCCATAAAGTAATCCAAAAATAGAATCTCTCCCCTTCTTAGTCCTAGGCAACCCCAAAATAAAGTGCATAGAAATGTCAATCCAAGTTCTTTTATGAATAGCACGCAAAAGTGTTCCCAAAGTTCTATTTACAACTTCAGTTTGTCCATCCGTTTGGGGATGACAAGTAGTAGATTACAACAATATTGAGCAAAGTTTAGCCCATAAAGTAATCCGAAAATAGAATCCCTCCCTTCTTTTAAGAATAGCACGCAAAAGTGATCCCAAAGTTCTATTGACAACTTCAGTTTGTCCATCTGTTTGAGGATGACAAGTAGTAGATTACAACAATATTGTGCAAAGTTTAGCCCATAAAGTAATCCAAAAATAGAATCCCTCCCCTTCTTAATCCTAGGCAACCCCAAAATAAAGTCCATAGAAATGTCAATCCAAGTTCTTTTTAAGAATAGCACGCAAAAGTGTTCCCAAAGTTCTATTTACAACTTCAGTTAGTCCATCCGTTTGAGGATGACAAGTAGTAGATTACAACAATATTGAGCAAAGTTTAGCACATAAAGTAATCCAAAAATAGAATCCCTCACCTTCTTAGTCCTAGGCAACCCCAAAATAAAGTCCATAGAAATGTCAGTCCAAGTTCCTTTAAGAATAGCACGCAAAAGTGTTCCCAAAGTTCTATTTACAACTTCAGTTTGTCCATCCGTTTGAGGATGACAAGTAGTAGATTACAACAATATGAAGCAAAGTTTAGCCCATAAAGTAATCCCAAAATAGAATTCCTCCCCTTCTTAGTCCTTGGCAACCCCAAAATAAAGTCCATAGAAATGTCAATCCAAGTTCTTTTTAGGAATAGCACGCAAAAGTGTTCCCAAAGTTCTATTTTACAACTTCAGTTTGTCCATCCGTTTGAGGATGACAAGTAGTAGATTACAACAATATTGAGCAAAGTTTAGCCCATAAAGTAATCCAAAAATAGAATCCCTCCCCTTCTTAGTCCTAGGCAACCCAAAAATAAAGTCCATAGAAATGTCAATCCAAGTTCTTTTTAAGAATAGCACGCAAAAGTGTTCCCAAAGTTCTATTTACAACTTCAGTTTGTCCATCCGTTTGGGGATGACAAGTAGTAGATTACAACAATATTGAGCAAAGTTTAGCCCATAAAGTAATCCGAAAATAGAATCCCTCCCCTTCTTAGTCCTAGGCAACCCCAGAATAAAGTGCATAGAAATGTTAATCCAAGTTCTTTTAAGAATAGCACGCGAAAGTGTTCCCAAAGTTCTATTTACAACTTCAGTTTGTCCATCCGTTTGAGGATGACAAGTAGTAGATTACAACAATATGGAGCAAAGTTTAGCCCATAAAGTAATCCAAAAATAGAATCCCTCCCCTTCTTAGTCCTAGGCAACCCCAAAATAAAGTCCATAGAAATGTCAATCAATGTTCTTTTAAAAATAGCACGCACAAGTGTTCCCAAAGTTCTATTTACAACTTCAGTTTGTCCATCCGTTTGGGGATGACAAGTAGTAGATTACAACAATATTGAGCAAAGTTTAGCCCATATAAGTTTTATTGACAACTTCAGTTTGTCCTTCCGTTTGAGGATGACAAATAGTAGATTACAACAATATTGAGCAATGTTTAGCCCATAAAGTAATCCAAAAATAGAATCCCTCCCCTTCTTAGTCCTAGGCAACCCCAAAATAAAGTGCATAGAAATGTCAATCCAAGTTCTTTTTAAGAATAGCACGCAAAAGTGTTCCCAAAGTTCTATTTACAACTTCAGTTTGTCCATCCGTTTGAGGATGACAAGTAGTAGATTACAACTTTATTGTGCAAAGTTTAGCCCATAAAGTAATCCAAAAATAGAATCCCTCCCCTTCTTAGTCCTAGGCAACCCCAAAATAAAGTCCATAGAAATGTCAATCCAAGTTCTTTTTAAGAATAGCACGCAAAAGTGTTCCCAAAGTTCTATTGACAACTTCAGTTTGTCCATCCGTTTGAGGATGACAAGTAGTAGATTACAACAATATTGACCAAAGTTTAGCACATAAAGTGATTTCCAAAAATAGAATCTTTCACCTTCTTAGTCCTAGGCAACCCAAAAATAAAGTCCATAGAAATGTCAGTCCAAGTTCTTTTAAGAATAGCACGCAAAAGTGTTCCCAAAGTTCTATTTACAACTTCAGTTTGTCCATCCGTTTGAGGATGACAAGTAGTAGATTACAACAATATGGAGCAAAGTTTAGCCCATAAAGTAATCCAAAAATAGAATCCCTCCCCTTCTTAGTCCTAGGCAACCCCAAAATAAAGTCCATAGAAATGTCAATCAAAGTTCTTTTAAGAATAGCACGCACAAGTGTTCCCAAAGTTCTATTTACAACTTCAGTTTGTCCATCCGTTTGGAGATGACAAGTAGTAGATTACAACCATATTGAGCAAAGTTTAGCCCATATAAGTTCTATTGACAACTTCAGTTTATCCATCCGTTTGAGGATGACAAATAGTAGATTACAACAATATTGAGCAAAGTTTAGCCCATAAAGTAATCCAAAAATAGAATCCCTCCCCTTCTTAGTCCTAGGCAACCCCAAAATAAAGTGCATAGAAATGTCAATCCAAGTTCTTTTTAAGAATAGCACGCAAAAGTGTTCCCAAAGTTCTATTTACAACTTCAGTTTGTCCATCTGTTTGAGGATGACAAGTAGTAGATTACAACTTCATTGTGCAAAGTTTAGCCCATAAAGTAATCCAAAAATAGAATCCCTCCCCTTCTTAGTCCTAGGCAACCCCAAAATAAAGTCCATAGAAATGTCAATCCAAGTTCTTTTTAAGAATAGCACGCAAAAGTGTTCCCAAAGTTCTATTGACAACTTCAGTTTGTCCATCCGTTTGAGGATGACAAATAGTAGATTACAACAATATGGAGCAAGGTTAGGCCATAAAGTAATCCAAAAATAGAATCTCTCCCCTTCTTAGTCCTAGGCAACCCCAAAATAAAGTGCATAGAAATGTCAATCCAAGTTCTTTTATGAATAGCACGCAAAAGTGTTCCCAAAGTTCTATTTACAACTTCAGTTTGTCCATCCGTTTGGGGATGACAAATAGTAGATTACAACAATATTGAGCAAAGTTTAGCCCATAAAGTAATCCGAAAATAGAATCCCTCCCTTCTTTTAAGAATAGCACGCAAAAGTGATCCCAAAGTTCTATTGACAACTTCAGTTTGTCCATCTGTTTGAGGATGACAAGTAGTAGATTACAACAATATTGTGCAAAGTTTAGCCCATAAAGTAATCCAAAAATAGAATCCCTCCCTTTCTTAATCCTAGGCAACCCCAAAATAAAGTCCATAGAAATGTCAATCCAAGTTCTTTTTAAGAATAGCACGCAAAAGTGTTCCCAAAGTTCTATTTACAACTTCATTTTGTCCATCCGTTTGAGGATGACAAGTAATAGATTACAACAATAATGAGCAAAGTTTAGCACATAAAGTAATCCAAAAATAGAATCCCTCACCTTCTTAGTCCTAGGCAACCCCAAAATAAAGTCCATAGAAATGTCAGTCCAAGTTCCTTTAAGAATAGCACGCAAAAGTGTTCCCAAAGTTCTATTTACAACTTCAGTTTGTCCATCCGTTTGAGGATGACAAGTAGTAGATTACAACAATATGGAGCAAAGTTTAGCCCATAAAGTAATCCAAAAATAGAATTCCTCCCCTTCTTAGTCCTTGGCAACCCCAAAATAAAGTCTATAGAAATGTCAATCCAAGTTCTTTTTAAGAATAGCACGCAAAAGTGTTCCCAAAGTTCTATTTTACAACTTCAGTTTGTCCATCCGTTTGAGGATGACAAGTAGTAGATTACAACAATATTGAGCAAAGTTTAGCCCATAAAGTAATCCAAAAATAGAATCCCTCCCCTTCTTAGTCCTAGGCAACCCAAAAATAAAGTCCATAGAAATGTCAATCCAAGTTCTTTTTAAGAATAGCACGCAAAAGTGTTCCCAAAGTTCTATTTACAACTTCAGTTTGTCCATCCGTTTGAGGATGACAAGTAGTAGATTACAACAATATTGAGCAAAGTTTAGCCCATAAAGTAATCCAAAAATAGAATCCCTCCCCTTCTTAGTCCTAGGCAACCCAAAAATAAAGTCCATAGAAATGTCAATCCAAGTTCTTTTTAAGAATAGCACGCAAAAGTGTTCCCAAAGTTCTATTTACAACTTCAGTTTGTCCATCCGTTTGAGGATGACAAGTAGTAGATTACAACAATATTGAGCAAAGTTTAGCCCATAAAGTAATCCAAAAATAGAATCCCTCCCCTTCTTAGTCCTAGGAAACCCCAAAATAAAGTGTATAGAAATGTCAATCCAAGTTCTTTTTAAGAATAGCACGCAAAAGTGTTCCCAAAGTTCTATTTACAACTTCAGTTTGTCCATCCGTTTGAGGATGACAAGTAGTAGATTACAACAATATTGAGCAAAGTTTAGCCCATAAAGTAATCCAAAAATAGAATCCCTCCCCTTCTTAGTCCTAGGAAACCCCAAAATAAAGTCCATAGAAATGTCAATCCAAGTTCTTTTTAAGAATAGCACGCAAAAGTGTTCCCAAAGTTCTATTGACAACTTCAGTTTGTCCATCCGTTTGAGGATGACAAGTAGTAGATTACAACAATATTGAGCAATGTTTAGCACATAAAGTGATTTCCAAAAATAGAATCTTTCACCTTCTTAGTCCTAGGCAACCCCAAAATAAAGTCCATAGAAATGTCAGTCCAAGTTCTTTTAAGAATAGCACGCAAAAGTGTTCCCAAAGTTCTATTTACAACTTCAGTTTGTCCATCCGTTTGAGGATGACAAGTAGTAGATTACAACAATATGGAGCAAAGTTTAGCCCATAAAGTAATCCAAAAATAGAATCCCTCCCCTTCTTAGTCCTAGGCAACCCCAAAATAAAGTCCATAGAAATGTCAATCAAAGTTCTTTTAAGAATAGCACGCACAAGTGTTCCCAAAGTTCTATTTACAACTTCAGTTTGTCCATCCGTTTGGAGATGACAAGTAGTAGATTACAACAATATTGAGCAAAGTTTAGCCCATATAAGTTCTATTGACAACTTCAGTTTATCCATCCGTTTGAGGATGACAAATAGTAGATTACAACAATATTGAGCAAAGTTTAACCCATAAAGTAATCTAAAAATAGAATCCCTCCCCTTCTTAGTCCTAGGCAACCCCAAAATAAAGTGCATAGAAATGTCAATCCAAGTTCTTTTTAAGAATAGCACGCAAAAGTGTTCCCAAAGTTCTATTTACAAATTTATTTTTTCCATCCGTTTGAGGATGACAAGTAGTAGATTACAACTTTATTGTGCAAAGTTTAGCCCATAAAGTAATCCAAAAATAGAATCCCTCCCCTTCTTAGTCCTAGGCAACCCCAAAATAAAGTCCATAGAAATGTCAATCCAAGTTCTTTTTAAGAATAGCACGCAAAAGTGTTCCCAAAGTTCTATTGACAACTTCGGTTTGTCCATCCGTTTGAGGATGACAAGTAGTAGATTACAACAATATGGAGCAAGGTTAGGCCATAAAGTAATCCAAAAATAGAATCCCTCCCCTTCTTAGTCCTAGGCAACCCCAAAATAAAGTGCATAGAAATGTCAATCCAAGTTCTTTTATGAATAGCACGCAAAAGTGTTCCCAAAGTTCTATTTACAACTTCAGTTTGTCCATCCGTTTGGGGATGACAAGTAGTAGATTACAACAATATTGAACAAAGTTTAGCCCATAAAGTAATCCGAAAATAGAATCCCTCCCCTTCTTTTAAGAATAGCACGCAAAAGTGATCCCAAAGTTCTATTGACAACTTCAGTTTGTCCATCTGTTTGAGGATGACAAGTAGTAGATTACAACAATATTGTGCAAAGTTTAGCCCATAAAGTAATCCAAAAATAGAATCCCTCCCCTTCTTAATCCTAGGCAACCCCAAAATAAAGTCCATAGAAATGTCAATCCAAGTTCTTTTTAAGAATAGCACGCAAAAGTGTTCCCAAAGTTCTATTTACAACTTCAGTTAGTCCATCCGTTTGAGGATGACAAGTAGTAGATTACAACAATATTGAGCAAAGTTTAGCACATAAAGTAATCCAAAAATAGAATCCCTCACCTTCTTAGTCCTAGGCAACCCCAAAATAAAGTCCATAGAAATGTCAGTCCAAGTTCCTTTAAGAATAGCACGCAAAAGTGTTCCCAAAGTTCTATTTACAACTTCAGTTTGTCCATCCGTTTGAGGATGACAAGTAGTAGATTACAACAATATGGAGCAAAGTTTAGCCCATAAAGTAATCCCAAAATAGAATTCCTCCCCTTCTTAGTCCTTGGCAACCCCAAAATAAAGTCCATAGAAATGTCAATCCAAGTTCTTTTTAAGAATAGCACGCAAAAGTGTTCCCAAAGTTCTATTTACAACTTCAGTTTGTCCATCCGTTTGAGGATGACAAGTAGTAGATTACAACAATATTGAGCAAAGTTTAGCCCATAAAGTAATCCAAAAATAGAATCCTTCCCCTTCTTAGTCCTAGGCAACCCCAAAATAAAGTGCATAGAAATGTCAGTCCAAGTTCTTTTAAGAATAGCACGCAAAAGTGTTCCCAAAGTTCTATTTACAACTTCAGTTTGTCCATCCGTTTGAGGATGACAAGTAGTAGATTACAACAATATGGAGCAAAGTTTAGCCCATAAAGTAATCCAAAAATAGAATCCCTCCCCTTCTTAGTCCTAGGCAACCCCAAAATAAAGTCCATAGAAATGTCAATCAAGTTCTTTTAAGAATAGCACGCACAAGTGTTCCCAAAGTTCTATTTACAACTTCAGTTTGTCCATCCGTTTGAGGATGACAAGTAGTAGATTACAACAATATTGAGCAAAGTTTAGCCCATATAAGTTCTATTGACAACTTCAGTTTATCCATCCGTTTGAGGATGACAAATAGTAGATTACAACAATATTGAGCAAGTTTAGCCCATAAAGTAATCCAAAAATAGAATCCCTCCCCTTCTTAGTCCTAGGCAACCCCAAAATAAAGTGCATAGAAATGTCAATCCAAGTTCTTTTTAAGAATAGCACGCAAAAGTGTTCCCAAAGTTCTATTTACAACTTCAGTTTGTCCATCCGTTTGAGGATGACAAGTAGTAGATTACAACTTTATTGTGCAAAGTTTAGCCCATAAAGTAATCCAAAAATAGAATCCCTCCCCTTCTTAGTCCTAGGCAACCCCAAAATAAAGTCCATAGAAATGTCAATCCAAGTTCTTTTTAAGAATAGCACGCAAAAGTGTTCCCAAAGTTCTATTGACAACTTCAGTTTGTCCATCCGTTTGAGGATGACAAGTAGTAGATTACAACAATATTGACCAAAGTTTAGCACATAAAGTGATTCCAAAAATAGAATCTTCACCTTCTTAGTCCTAGGCAACCCCAAAATAAAGTCCATAGAAATGTCAGTCCAAGTTCTTTTAAGAATAGCACGCAAAAGTGTTCCCAAAGTTCTATTTACAACTTCAGTTTGTCCATCCGTTTGAGGATGACAAGTAGTAGATTACAACAATATGGAGCAAGGTTAGGCCATAAAGTAATCCAAAAATAGAATCTCTCCCCTTCTTAGTCCTAGGCAACCCCAAAATAAAGTGCATAGAAATGTCAATCCAAGTTCTTTTATGAATAGCACGCAAAAGTGTTCCCAAAGTTCTATTTACAACTTCAGTTTGTCCATCCGTTTGGGGATGACAAGTAGTAGATTACAACAATATTGAGCAAAGTTTAGCCCATAAAGTAATCCGAAAATAGAATCCCTCCCCTTCTTTTAAGAATAGCTCGCAAAAGTGATCCCAAAGTTCTATTGACAACTTCAGTTTGTCCATCTGTTCAAGGATGACAAGTAGTAGATTGCAACAATATTGTGCAAAGTTTAGCCCATAAAGTAATCCAAAAATAGAATCCCTCCCCTTCTTAATCCTAGGCAACCCCAAAATAAAGTCCATAGAAATGTCAATCCAAGTTCTTTTTAAGAATAGCACGCAAAAGTGTTCCCAAAGTTCTATTTACAACTTCAGTTAGTCCATCCGTTTGAGGATGACAAGTAGTAGATTACAACAATATTGAGCAAAGTTTAGCACATAAAGTAATCCAAAAATAGAATCCCTCACCTTCTTAGTCCTAGGCAACCCCAAAATAAAGTCCATAGAAATGTCAGTCCAAGTTCCTTTAAGAATAGCACGCAAAAGTGTTCCCAAAGTTCTATTTACAACTTCAGTTTGTCCATCCGTTTGAGGATGACAAGTAGTAGATTACAACAATATGGAGCAAAGTTTAGCCCATAAAGTAATCCCAAAATAGAATTCCTCCCCTTCTTAGTCCTTGGCAACCCCAAAATAAAGTCCATAGAAATGTCAATCCAAGTTCTTTTTAAGAATAGCACGCAAAAGTGTTCCCAAAGTTCTATTTTACAACTTCAGTTTGTCCATCCGTTTGAGGATGACAAGTAGTAGATTACAACAATATTGAGCAAAGTTTAGCCCATAAAGTAATCCAAAAATAGAATCCCTCCCCTTCTTAGTCCTAGGCAACCCAAAAATAAAGTCCATAGAAATGTCAATCCAAGTTCTTTTTAAGAATAGCACGCAAAAGTGTTCCCAAAGTTCTATTTACAACTTCAGTTTGTCCATCCGTTTGGGGATGACAAGTAGTAGATTACAACAATATTGAGCAAAGTTTAGCCCATAAAGTAATCCGAAAATAGAATCCCTCCCCTTCTTAGTCCTAGGCAACCCCAGAATAAAGTGCATAGAAATGTTAATCCAAGTTCTTTTAAGAATAGCACGCGAAAGTGTTCCCAAAGTTCTATTTACAACTTCAGTTTGTCCATCCGTTTGAGGATGACAAGTAGTAGATTACAACAATATGGAGCAAAGTTTAGCCCATAAAGTAATCCAAAAATAGAATCCCTCCCCTTCTTAGTCCTAGGCAACCCCAAAATAAAGTCCATAGAAATGTCAATCAATGTTCTTTTAAAAATAGCACGCACAAGTGTTCCAAAGTTCTATTTACAACTTCAGTTTGTCCATCCGTTTGGGGATGACAAGTAGTAGATTACAACAATATTGAGCAAAGTTTAGCCCCTATAAGTTTTATTGACAACTTCAGTTTGTCCATCCGTTTGAGGATGACAACTAGTAGATTACAACAATATTGAGCAATGTTTAGCCCATAAAGTAATCCAAAAATAGAATCCCTCCCCTTCTTAGTCCTAGGCAACCCCAAAATAAAGTGCATAGAAATGTCAATCCAAGTTCTTTTTAAGAATAGCACGCAAAAGTGTTCCCAAAGTTCTATTTACAACTTCAGTTTGTCCATCCGTTTGAGGATGACAAGTAGTAGATTACAACTTTATTGTGCAAAGTTTAGCCCATAAAGTAATCCAAAAATAGAATCCCTCCCCTTCTTAGTCCTAGGCAACCCCAAAATAAAGTCCATAGAAATGTCAATCCAAGTTCTTTTTAAGAATAGCACGCAAAAGTGTTCCCAAAGTTCTATTGACAACTTCAGTTTGTCCATCCGTTTGAGGATGACAAGTAGTAGATTACAACAATATTGACCAAAGTTTAGCACATAAAGTGATTTCCAAAAATAGAATCTTTCACCTTCTTAGTCCTAGGCAACCCAAAAATAAAGTCCATAGAAATGTCAGTCCAAGTTCTTTTAAGAATAGAACGCAAAAGTGTTCCCAAAGTTCTATTTACAACTTCAGTTTGTCCATCCGTTTGAGGATGACAAGTAGTAGATTACAACAATATGGAGCAAAGTTTAGCCCATAAAGTAATCCAAAAATAGAATCCCTCCCCTTCTTAGTCCTAGGCAACCCCAAAATAAAGTCCATAGAAATGTCAATCAAAGTTCTTTTAAGAATAGCACGCACAAGTGTTCCCAAAGTTCTATTTACAACTTCAGTTTGTCCATCCGTTTGGAGATGACAAGTAGTAGATTACAACCATATTGAGCAAAGTTTAGCCCATATAAGTTCTATTGACAACTTCAGTTTATCCATCCGTTTGAGGATGACAAATAGTAGATTACAACAATATTGAGCAAAGTTTAGCCCATAAAGTAATCCAAAAATAGAATCCCTCCCCTTCTTAGTCCTAGGCAACCCCAAAATAAAGTGCATAGAAATGTCAATCCAAGTTCTTTTTAAGAATAGCACGCAAAAGTGTTCCCAAAGTTCTATTTACAACTTCAGTTTGTCCATCCGTTTGAGGATGACAAGTAGTAGATTACAACTTCATTGTGCAAAGTTTAGCCCATAAAGTAATCCAAAAATAGAATCCCTCCCCTTCTTAGTCCTAGGCAACCCCAAAATAAAGTCCATAGAAATGTCAATCCAAGTTCTTTTTAAGAATAGCACGCAAAAGTGTTCCCAAAGTTCTATTGACATCTTCAGTTTGTCCATCCGTTTGAGGATGACAAGTAGTAGATTACAACAATATGGAGCAAGGTTAGGCCATAAAGTAATCCAAAAATAGAATCTCTCCCCTTCTTAGTCCTAGGCAACCCCAAAATAAAGTGCATAGAAATGTCAATCCAAGTTCTTTTATGAATAGCACGCAAAAGTGTTCCCAAAGTTCTATTTACAACTTCAGTTTGTCCATCCGTTTGGGGATGACAAGTAGTAGATTACAACAATATTGAGCAAAGTTTAGCCCATAAAGTAATCCGAAAATAGAATCCCTCCCTTCTTTTAAGAATAGCACGCAAAAGTGATCCCAAAGTTCTATTGACAACTTCAGTTTGTCCATCTGTTTGAGGATGACAAGTAGTAGATTACAACAATATTGTGCAAAGTTTAGCCCATAAAGTAATCCAAAAATAGAATCCCTCCCTTTCTTAATCCTAGGCAACCCCAAAATAAAGTCCATAGAAATGTCAATCCAAGTTCTTTTTAAGAATAGCACGCAAAAGTGTTCCCAAAGTTCTATTTACAACTTCAGTTAGTCCATCCGTTTGAGGATGACAAGTAGTAGATTACAACAATATTGAGCAAAGTTTAGCACATAAAGTAATCCAAAATAGAATCCCTCACCTTCTTAGTCCTAGGCAACCCCAAAATAAGTCCATAGAAATGTCAGTCCAAGTTCCTTTAAGAATAGCACGCAAAAGTGTTCCCAAAGTTCTATTTACAACTTCAGTTTGTCCATCCGTTTGAGGATGACAAGTAGTAGATTACAACAATATGAGCAAAGTTTAGCCCATAAAGTAATCCCAAAATAGAATTCCTCCCCTTCTTAGTCCTTGGCAACCCCAAAATAAAGTCCATAGAAATGTCAATCCAAGTTCTTTTTAGATAGCACGCAAAAGTGTTCCCAAAGTTCTATTTACAACTTCAGTTTGTCCATCCGTTTGAGGATGACCAAGTAGTAGATTACAAACATATTGAGCAAAGTTTAGCCCATAAAGTAATCCAAAAATAGAATCCCTCCCCTTCTTAGTCCTAGGCAACCCAAAAATAAAGTCCATAGAAATGTCAATCCAAGTTCTTTTAAGAATAGCACGCAAAAGTTGTTCCCAAAGTTCTATTTACAACTTCAGTTTGTCCATCGTTTGGGGATGACAAGTAGTAGATTACAACAATATTGAGCAAAGTTTAGCCCATAAAGTAATCCGAAAATAGAATCCCTCCCCTTCTTAGTCCTAGGCAACCCCAGAATAAAGTGCATAGAAATGTTAATCCAAGTTCTTTTAAGAATAGCACGCGAAAGTGTTCCCAAAGTTCTATTTACAACTTCAGTTTGTCCATCCGTTTGAGGATGACAAGTAGTAGATTACAACAATATGGAGCAAAGTTTAGCCCATAAAGTAATCCAAAAATAGAATCCCTCCCCTTCTTAGTCCTAGGCAACCCAAAATAAAGTCCATAGAAATGTCAATCAATGTTCTTTTAAAAATAGCACGCACAAGTGTTCCAAAAGTTTCTATTTACAACTCAGTTTGTCCATTCCGTTTGAGGATGACAAGTAGTAGATTACAACAATATTGAGCAAAGTTTAGCCCATAAAGTAATCCAAAATAGAATCCCTCCCCTTCTTAGTCTAGGCAAACCCCAAAATAAAGTGCATAGAAATGTCAATCCAAGTTCTTTTTAAGAATAGCACGCAAAAGTGTTCCCAAAGTTCTATTTACAACTTCAGTTTGTCCATCCGTTTGAGGATGACAAGTAGTAGATTACAACAATATTGAGCAAAGTTTTAGCCCATAAAGTAATCCAAAAATAGAATCCCTCCCTTCTTAGTCCTAGGAAACCCCAAAATAAAGTCAATAGAAATGTCAATCCAAGTTCTTTAAGAATAGCACGCAAAGTGTTCCAAAAGTTCTATTGACAACTTCAGTTTGTCCATCCGTTTGAGGATGACAAGTAGTAGATTACAACAATATTGAGCAAGTTTAGCAATAAAGTGATTTCCAAAAATAGAATCTTTCACCTTCTTAGTCCTAGGCAACCCAAAAATAAAGTCCATAGAAATGTCAGTCCAAGTTCTTTTAAGAATAGCACGCAAAAGTGTTCCCAAAGTTCTATTTACAACTTCAGTTTGTCCATCCGTTTGAGATGACAAGTAGTAGATTACAACAATATGGAGCAAAGTTTAGCCCATAAAGTTAATCCAAAAATAGAATCCCTCCCCTTCTTAGTCCTAGGGCAACCCCAAAATAAAGTCCATAGAAATGTCAATCAAAGTTCTTTTAAGAATAGCACGCACAAGTGTTCCCAAAGTTCTATTTACAAACTTCAGTTTGTCCATCCGTTTGGAGATGGACAAGTAGTAGATACAACCATATTGAGCAAAGTTTAGCCCATATAAGTTCTATTGCACACTTCAGTTTATCCATCCGTTTGAGGATGACAAATAGTAGATTACAACAATATTGAGACAAGTTTAGCCCATAAAGTAATCCAAAATAGAATTCCCTCCCTTCTTAGTCCTAGGCAACCCCAAATAAAGTGCATAGAAATGTCAATCCAAGTTCTTTTAAGAATAGCACGCAAAAGTGTTCCCAAAGTTCTATTTACAACTTCCAGTTTGTCCATCTGTTTGAGGATGACAAGTAGTAGATTACAACAATATGGAGCAAGGTTAGGCCATAAAGTAATCCAAAAATAGAATCTCTCCCCTTCTTAGTCCTAGGCAACCCCAAAATAAGTGCATAGAATGTCAATCCAAGTTCTTTTATGAATAGCACGCAAAAGTGTTCCCAAAGTTCTATTGACAACTTCAGTTTGTCCATCGTTTGAGGATGACAAAAGTAGATTACAACAATATGGAGCAAGGTTAGCCATAAAGTAATCCAAAAATAGAATCTCTCCCCTTCTTAGTCCTAGGCAACCCCAAAATAAAGTGCATAGAAATGTCAATCCAAGTTCTTTTATGAATAGCACGCAAAAGTGTTCCCAAAGTTCTATTTACAACTTCAGTTTGTCCATCCGTTTGGGGATGACAATAGTAGATTACAACAATATTGAGCAAAGTTTAGCCCATAAAGTAATCCAAAAATAGAATCTCTCCCCTTCTTAGTCCTAGGCAACCCCAAAATAAAGTCATAGAAATGTCAATCCAAGTTCTTTTAAGAATAGCACGCAAAAGTGTTCCCAAAGTTCTATTGACAACTTCAGTTTGTCCATCTTTTTGAGGATGACAAGTAGTAGATTACAACAATATTGAGCAAAGTTTAGCCCATAAAGTAATCCAAAAATAGAATCCCTCCCTTCTTAGTCCTAGGCAACCCAAAATAAAGTCCATAGAAATGTCAATCCAAGTTCTTTTAAGAATAGCACGCAAAAGTGTTCCCAAAGTTCTATTTACAACTTCATTTTGTCCATCCGTTTGAGGATGACAAGTAGTAGATTACAACAATAATTGAGCAAAGTTTAGCCCATAAAGTAATCCAAAAATAGAATCCCTCACCTTCTTAGTCCTAGGCAACCCCAAAATAAAGTCCATAGAAATGTCAGTCCAAGTTCTTTAAGAATAGCACGCAAAAGTGTTCCCAAAGTTCTATTTACAACTTCAGTTTGTCCATCCGTTTGAGGATGACAAGTAGTAGATACAACAATATTGAGCAAAGTTTAGCCCATAAAGTAATCCAAAAATAGAATCCCTCCCCTTCTTAGTCCTTAGGCAACCCCAAAATAAAGTCTATAGAAATGTCAATCCAAGTTCTTTTAAGAATAGCACGCAAAAGTGTTCCCAAAGTTCTATTTACAACTTCAGTTTGTCCATCCGTTTGAGGATGACAAGTAGTAGATTACAACAATATTGAGCAAAGTTTAGCCCATAAAGTAATCCAAAAATAGAATCCCTCCCCTTCTTAGTCCTAGGCAACCCCAAAATAAAGTCCATAGAAATGTCAATCCAAGTTCTTTTAAGAATAGCACGCAAAAGTGTTCCCAAAGTTCTATTTACAACTTCAGTTTGTCCATCCGTTTGAGGATGACAAGTAGTAGATTACACAATATTGAGCAAAGTTTAGCCCATAAAGTAATCCAAAAATAGAATCCCTCCCCCCCTTCTTAGTCCTAGGCAACCCAAAAATAAAGTCATAGAAATGTCAATCCAAGTTCTTTTTAAGAATAGCACGCAAAAGTGTTCCCAAAGTTCTATTGACAACTTCAGTTTGTCCATCTGTTTGAGGATGACAAGTAGTAGATTACAACAATATTGAGCAAAGTTTAGCCCATAAAGTAATCCAAAAATAGAATCCCTCCCCTTCTTAGTCCTAGGCAACCCAAAATAAAGTGCATAGAAATGTCAATCAAGTTCTTTTTAAGAATAGCACGCAAAAGTGTTCCCAAAGTTCTATTGACAACTTCAGTTTGTCCATCCGTTTGAGGATGACAAGTAGTAGATTACAACAATATTGAGCAAAGTTTAGCCATAAAGTAATCCAAAAATAGAATCCCTCCCCTTCTTAGTCCTAGGCAACCCCAAAATAAAGTCCATAGAAATGTCAATCCAAGTTCTTTTTAAGAATAGCACGCAAAAGTGTTCCCAAAGTTCTATTGACAACTTCAGTTTGTCCATCCTGTTTGAGGATGACAAGTAGTAGATTACAACAATATTGAGCAAAGTTTAGCCCATAAAGTAATCCAAAAATAGAATCCCTCCCCTTCTTAGTCCTAGGCAACCCCAAAATAAAGTGCATAGAAATGTCAATCCAAGTTCTTTTAAGAATAGCACGCAAAAGTGTTCCCAAAGTTCTATTGACAACTTCAGTTTGTCCATCTGTTTGAGGATGACAAGTAGTAGATTACAACAATATTGAGCAAAGTTTAGCCCATAAAGTAATCCAAAAATAGAATCCCTCCCCTTCTTAGTCCTAGGCAACCCCAAAATAAAGTGCATAGAAATGTCAATCCAAGTTCTTTAAGAATAGCACGCAAAAGTGTTCCCAAAGTTCTATTGACAACTTCAGTTTGTCCATCTGTTTGAGGATAGACAAGTAGTAGATTACAACAATATTGAGCAAAGTTTAGCCCATAAAGTAATCCAAAAATAGAATCCCTCCCCTTCTTAGTCCTAGGCAACCCCAAAATAAAGTGCATAGAAATGTCAATCCAAGTTCTTTTTAAGAATAGCACGCAAAAGTGTTCCCAAAGTTCTATTGACAACTTCGTTTGTCCATCCGTTTGAGGATGACAAGTAGTAGATTACAAACATTATTGTAGCAAAGTTTAGCCCATAAAGTAATCCAAAAATAGAATCCCTCCCCTTCTTAGTCCTAGGCAACCCCAAAATAAAGTCCATAGAAATGTCAATCAAGTTCTTTTAAGAATAGCACGCAAAAGTGTTCCCAAAGTTCTATTGACAACTTCAGTTTGTCCATCCGTTTGAGGATGACAAGTAGTAGATTACAACAATATTGAGCAAAGTTTAGCCCATAAAGTAATCCAAAATAGAATCCCTCCCCTTCTTAGTCCTAGGCAACCCCAAAATAAAGTGCCATAGAAATGTCAAGTCCAAGTTCTTTAAGAATAGCACGCAAAAGTGTTCCCAAAGTTCTATTTACAACTTCAGTTTGTCCATCTGTTTGAGGATGACAAGTAGTAGATTACAACAATATTGAGCAAAGTTAGCCCATAAAGTAATCCAAAAATAGAATCCCTCCCCTTCTTAGTCCTAGGCAACCCCAAAATAAAGTGCATAGAAATGTCAATCCAAGTTCTTTTAAGAATAGCACGCAAAAGTGTTCCCAAAGTTCTATTGACAACTTCAGTTTGTCCATCCTGTTTGAGGATGACAAGTAGTAGATTACAACAATATTGAGCAAAGTTTAGCCCATAAAGTAATCCAAAATAGAATCCCTCCCCTTCTTAGTCCTAGGCAACCCCAAAATAAAGTGCATAGAAATGTCAATCCAAGTTCTTTTAAGAATAGCACGCAAAAGTGTTCCCAAAGTTCTATTGACAACTTCAGTTTGTCCATCTGTTTGAGGATGACAAGTAGTAGATTACAACAATATTGAGCAAAGTTTAGCCCATAAAGTAATCCAAAAATAGAATCCCTCCCTTCTTAGTCCTAGGCAACCCCAAAATAAAGTGCATAGAAAATGTCAATCCAAGTTCTTTTAAGAATAGCACGCAAAAGTGTTCCCAAAGTTCTATTTACAACTTCAGTTTGTCCATCCGTTTGAGGATGACAAGTAGTAGATTACAACAATATTGAGCAAAGTTTAGCCCAATAAAGTAATCCAAAATAGAATCCCTCCCCTTCTTAGTCCTAGGCAACCCCAAAATAAAGTTCATAGAAATGTCAATCCAAGTTCTTTTAAGAATAGCACGCAAAAGTGTTCCCAAGTTCTATTGACAACTTCAGTTTGTCCATCCGTTTGAGGATGACAAGTAGTAGATTACAACAATATTGAGCAAAGTTTAGCCCATAAAGTAATCCAAAATAGAATCCCTCCCCTTCTTAGTCCTAGGCAACCCAAAATAAAGTGCATAGAAATGTCAATCCAAGTTCTTTTAAGAATAGCACGCAAAAGTGTTCCCAAAGTTCTATTGACAACTTCAGTTTGTCCATCTGTTTGAGGATGACAAGTAGTAGATTACAACAATATTGAGCAAAGTTTTAGCCCATAAAGTAATCCAAAAATAGAATCCCTCCCCTTCTTAGTCCTAGGCAACCCAAAAATAAAGTGCATAGAAATGTCAATCCAAGTTCTTTTAAGAATAGCACGCAAAAGTGTTCCCAAAGTTCTATTGACAACTTCAGTTTGTCCATCTGTTTGAGGATGACAAGTAGTAGATTACAACAATATTGAGCAAAGTTTAGCCCATAAAGTAATCCAAAAATAGAATCCCTCCCCTTCTTAGTCCTAGGCAACCCCAAAATAAAGTGCATAGAAATGTCAATCCAAGTTCTTTTAAGAATAGCACGCAAAAGTGTTCCAAAGTTCTATTGACAACTTCAGTTTGTCCATCCGTTTGAGGATGACAAGTAGTAGATTACAACAATATTGAGCAAAGTTTAGCCCATAAAGTAATCCAAAAATAGAATCCCTCCCCTTCTTAGTCCTAGGCAACCCAAAATAAAGTGCATAGAAATGTCAATCCAAGTTCTTTTAAGAATAGCACGCAAAAGTGTTCCCAAAGTTCTATTGACAACTTCAGTTTGTCCATCTGTTTGAGGATGACAAGTAGTAGATTACAACAATATTGAGCAAAGTTAGCCCATAAAGTAATCCAAAAATAGAATCCCTCCCCTTCTTAGTCCTAGGCAACCCCAAAATAAAGTGCATAAAAATGTCAATCCAAGTTCTTTTAAGAATAGCACGCAAAAGTGTTCCCAAAGTTCTATTGACAACTTCAGTTTGTCCATCCTGTTTGAGGATGACAAGTAGTAGATTACAACAATATTGAGCAAAGTTTAGCCCATAAAGTAATCCAAAAATAGAATCCCTCCCCTTCTTAGTCCTAGGCAACCCCAAAAATAAAGTGCATAGAAATGTCAATCCAAGTTCTTTTAAGAATAGCACGCAAAAGTGTTCCCAAAGTTCTATTGACAACTTCAGTTTGTCCATCCGTTTGAGGATGACAAGTAGTAGATTACAACAATATTGAGCAAAGTTTAGCCCATAAAGTAATCCAAAAATAGAATCCCTCCCTTCTTAGTCCTAGGCAAACCCCAAAATAAAGTGCATAAAATGTCAATCCAAGTTCTTTTAAGAATAGCACGCAAAAGTGTTCCCAAAGTTCTATGACAACTTCAGTTTGTCCATCTGTTTGAGGATGACAAGTAGTAGATTACAACAATATTGAGCAAAGTTTAGCCCATAAAGTAATCCAAAAATAGAATCCCTCCCCTTCTTAGTCCTAGGCAACCCCAAAATAAAAGTGCATAAAATGTCAATCCAAGTTCTTTTAAGAATAGCACGCAAAAGTGTTCCCAAAGTTCTATTGACAACTTCAGTTTGTCCATCTGTTTGAGGATGACAAGTAGTAGATTACAACAATATTGAGCAAAGTTTAGCCCATAAAGTAATCCAAAAATAGAATCCCTCCCCTTCTTAGTCCTAGGCAACCCCAAAATAAAGTGCATAGAAATGTCAATCCAAGTTCTTTTAAGAATAGCACGCAAAAGTGTTCCCAAAGTTCTATTGACAACTTCAGTTTGTCCATCCTGTTTGAGGATGACAAGTAGTAGATTACAACAATATTGAGCAAGTTTAGCCCATAAAGTAATCCAAAAATAGAATCCCTCCCCTTCTTAGTCCTAGGCAACCCCAAAATAAAGTTCATAGAAATGTCAATCCAAGTTCTTTTAAGAATAGCACGCAAAGTGTTCCCAAAGTTCTATTGACAACTTCAGTTTGTCCATCCGTTTGAGGATGACAAGTAGTAGATTACAACAATATTGAGCAAAGTTAGCCCATAAAGTAATCCAAAAATAGAATCCCTCCCCTTCTTAGTCCTAGGCAACCCCAAAATAAAGTGCATAGAAATGTCAATCCAAGTTCTTTTAAGAATAGCACGCAAAAGTGTTCCCAAAGTTCTATTGACAACTTCAGTTTGTCCATCTGTTTGAGGATGACAAGTAGTAGATTACAACAATATTGAGCAAAGTTTAGCCCATAAAGTAATCCAAAAATAGAATCCCTCCCCTTCTTAGTCCTAGGCAACCCCAAAATAAAGTGCCATAGAAATGTCAATCCAAGTTCTTTTAAGAATAGCACGCAAAAGTGTTCCCAAAGTTCTATTGACAACTTCAGTTTGTCCATCCGTTTGAGGATGACAAGTAGTAGATTACAACAATATTGAGCAAAGTTTAGCCCATAAAGTAATCCAAAAATAGAATCCCTCCCCTTCTTAGTCCTAGGCAACCCCAAAATAAAGTGCATAGAAATGTCAATCCAAGTTCTTTTAAGAATAGCACGCAAAAGTGTTCCCAAAGTTCTATTGACAACTTCAGTTTGTCCATCAGTTTGAGGATGACAAGTAGTAGATTACAACAATATTGAGCAAAGTTTAGCCCATAAAGTAATCAAAAATAGAATCCCTCCCCTTCTTAGTCCTAGGCAACCCCAAAATAAAGTGCATAGAAATGTCAATCCAAGTTCTTTTAAGAATAGCACGCAAAAGTGTTCCCAAAGTTCTATTGACAACTTCAGTTTGTCCATCTGTTTGAGGATGACAAGTAGTAGATTACAACAATATTGAGCAAAGTTTAGCCCATAAAGTAATCCAAAAATAGAATCCCTCCCCTTCTTAGTCCTAGGCAACCCCAAAATAAAGTGCATAGAAATGTCAATCCAAGTTCTTTTAAGAATAGCACGCAAAAGTGTTCCCAAAGTTCTATTGACAACTTCAGTTTGTCCATCCGTTTGAGGATGACAAGTAGTAGATTACAACAATATTGAGCAAAGTTTAGCCCATAAAGTAATCCAAAAATAGAATCCCTCCCCTTCTTAGTCCTAGGCAACCCCAAAATAAAGTGCATAGAAATGTCAATCCAAGTTCTTTTAAGAATAGCACGCAAAAGTGTTCCCAAAGTTCTATTGACAACTTCAGTTTGTCCATCTGTTTGAGGATGACAAGTAGTAGATTACAACAATATTGAGCAAAGTTTAGCCCATAAAGTAATCCAAAAATAGAATCCCTCCCCTTCTTAGTCCTAGGCAACCCCAAAATAAAGTGCATAGAAATGTCAATCCAAGTTCTTTTAAGAATAGCACGCAAAAGTGTTCCCAAAGTTCTATTGACAACTTCAGTTTGTCCATCCTGTTTGAGGATGACAAGTAGTAGATTACAACAATATTGAGCAAAGTTTAGCCCATAAAGTAATCCAAAAATAGAATCCCTCCCCTTCTTAGTCCTAGGCAACCCCAAAATAAAGTGCATAGAAATGTCAATCCAAGTTCTTTTAAGAATAGCACGCAAAAGTGTTCCCAAAGTTCTATTGACAACTTCAGTTTGTCCATCCGTTTGAGGATGACAAGTAGTAGATTACAACAATATTGAGCAAAGTTTAGCCCATAAAGTAATCCAAAAATAGAATCCCTCCCCTTCTTAGTCCTAGGCAACCCCAAAATAAAGTGCATAGAAATGTCAATCCAAGTTCTTTTAAGAATAGCACGCAAAAGTGTTCCCAAAGTTCTATTGACAACTTCAGTTGTCCATCCGTTTGAGGATGACAAGTAGTAGATTACAACAATATTGAGCAAAGTTTAGCCCATAAAGTAATCCAAAAATAGAATCCCTCCCCTTCTTAGTCCTAGGCAACCCCAAAATAAAGTGCATAGAAATGTCAATCCAAGTTCTTTTAAGAATAGCACGCAAAAGTGTTCCCAAAGTTCTATTGACAACTTCAGTTTGTCCATCCGTTTGAGGATGACAAGTAGTAGATTACAACAATATTGAGCAAAGTTTAGCCCATAAAGTAATCCAAAAATAGAATCCCTCCCCTTCTTAGTCCTAGGCAACCCCAAAATAAAGTGCATAGAAATGTCAATCCAAGTTCTTTTAAGAATAGCACGCAAAAGTGTTCCCAAAGTTCTATTGACAACTTCAGTTTGTCCATCGTTTGAGGATGACAAGTAGTAGATTACAACAATATTGAGCAAAGTTTAGCCCATAAAGTAATCCAAAAATAGAATCCCTCCCCTTCTTAGTCCTAGGCAACCCCAAAATAAAGTGCATAGAAATGTCAATCCAAGTTCTTTTAAGAATAGCACGCAAAAGTGTTCCCAAAGTTCTATTGACAACTTCAGTTTGTCCATCCGTTTGAGGATGACAAGTAGTAGATTACAACAATATTGAGCAAAGTTTAGCCCATAAAGTAATCCAAAAATAGAATCCCTCCCCTTCTTAGTCCTAGGCAACCCCAAAATAAAGTGCATAGAAATGTCAATCCAAGTTCTTTTAAGAATAGCACGCAAAAGTGTTCCCAAAGTTCTATTGACAACTTCAGTTTGTCCATCCGTTTGAGGATGACAAGTAGTAGATTACAACAATATTGAGCAAAGTTTAGCCCATAAAGTAATCCAAAAATAGAATCCCTCCCCTTCTTAGTCCTAGGCAACCCCAAAATAAAGTGCATAGAAATGTCAATCCAAGTTCTTTTAAGAATAGCACGCAAAAGTGTTCCCAAAGTTCTATTGACAACTTCAGTTTGTCCATCCTGTTTGAGGATGACAAGTAGTAGATTACAACAATATTGAGCAAAGTTTAGCCCATAAAGTAATCCAAAAATAGAATCCCTCCCCTTCTTAGTCCTAGGCAACCCCAAAATAAAGTGCATAGAAATGTCAATCCAAGTTCTTTTAAGAATAGCACGCAAAAGTGTTCCCAAAGTTCTATTGACAACTTCAGTTTGTCCATCTGTTTGAGGATGACAAGTAGTAGATTACAACAATATTGAGCAAAGTTTAGCCCATAAAGTAATCCAAAAATAGAATCCCTCCCCTTCTTAGTCCTAGGCAACCCCAAAATAAAGTGCATAGAAATGTCAATCCAAGTTCTTTTAAGAATAGCACGCAAAAGTGTTCCCAAAGTTCTATTGACAACTTCAGTTTGTCCATCTGTTTGAGGATGACAAGTAGTAGATTACAACAATATTGAGCAAAGTTTAGCCCATAAAGTAATCCAAAAATAGAATCCCTCCCCTTCTTAGTCCTAGGCAACCCCAAAATAAAGTGCATAGAAATGTCAATCCAAGTTCTTTTAAGAATAGCACGCAAAAGTGTTCCCAAAGTTCTATTGACAACTTCAGTTTGTCCATCCTGTTTGAGGATGACAAGTAGTAGATTACAACAATATTGAGCAAAGTTTAGCCCATAAAGTAATCCAAAAATAGAATCCCTCCCCTTCTTAGTCCTAGGCAACCCCAAAATAAAGTGCATAAAATGTCAATCCAAGTTCTTTAAGAATAGCACGCAAAAGTGTTCCCAAAGTTCTATTGACAACTTCAGTTTGTCCATCCTGTTTGAGGATGACAAGTAGTAGATTACAACAATATTGAGCAAAGTTTAGCCCATAAAGTAATCCAAAAATAGAATCCCTCCCCTTCTTAGTCCTAGGCAACCCCAAAATAAAGTGCATAGAAATGTCAATCCAAGTTCTTTTAAGAATAGCACGCAAAAGTGTTCCCAAAGTTCTATTGACAACTTCAGTTTGTCCATCCGTTTGAGGATGACAAGTAGTAGATTACAACAATATTGAGCAAAGTTTAGCCCATAAAGTAATCCAAAAATAGAATCCCTCCCCTTCTTAGTCCTAGGCAACCCCAAAATAAAGTCCATAGAAATGTCAATCCAAGTTCTTTTAAGAATAGCACGCAAAAGTGTTCCCAAAGTTCTATTGACAACTTCAGTTTGTCCATCCGTTTGAGGATGACAAGTAGTAGATTACAACAATATTGAGCAAAGTTTAGCCCATAAAGTAATCCAAAAATAGAATCCCTCCCCTTCTTAGTCCTAGGCAACCCCAAAATAAAGTGCATAGAAATGTCAATCCAAGTTCTTTTAAGAATAGCACGCAAAAGTGTTCCCAAAGTTCAGTTCTATTGACAACTTCAGTTTGTCCATCTGTTTGAGGATGACAAGTAGTAGATTACAACAATATTGAGCAAAGTTTAGCCCATAAAGTAATCCAAAAATAGAATCCCTCCCCTTCTTAGTCCTAGGCAACCCCAAAATAAAGTGCATAGAAATGTCAATCCAAGTTCTTTTAAGAATAGCACGCAAAAGTGTTCCCAAAGTTCTATTGACAACTTCAGTTTGTCCATCCGTTTGAGGATGACAAGTAGTAGATTACAACAATATTGAGCAAAGTTTAGCCCATAAAGTAATCCAAAAATAGAATCCCTCCCCTTCTTAGTCCTAGGCAACCCCAAAATAAAGTGCATAGAAATGTCAATCCAAGTTCTTTTAAGAATAGCACGCAAAAGTGTTCCCAAAGTTCTATTGACAACTTCAGTTTGTCCATCCTGTTTGAGGATGACAAGTAGTAGATTACAACAATATTGAGCAAAGTTTAGCCCATAAAGTAATCCAAAAATAGAATCCCTCCCCTTCTTAGTCCTAGGCAACCCCAAAATAAAGTGCATAGAAATGTCAATCCAAGTTCTTTTAAGAATAGCACGCAAAAGTGTTCCCAAAGTTCTATTGACAACTTCAGTTTGTCCATCTGTTTGAGGATGACAAGTAGTAGATTACAACAATATTGAGCAAAGTTTAGCCCATAAAGTAATCCAAAAATAGAATCCCTCCCCTTCTTAGTCCTAGGCAACCCCAAAATAAAGTGCATAGAAATGTCAATCCAAGTTCTTTTAAGAATAGCACGCAAAAGTGTTCCCAAAGTTCTATTGACAACTTCAGTTTGTCCATCCTGTTTGAGGATGACAAGTAGTAGATTACAACAATATTGAGCAAAGTTTAGCCCATAAAGTAATCCAAAAATAGAATCCCTCCCCTTCTTAGTCCTAGGCAACCCCAAAATAAAGTGCATAGAAATGTCAATCCAAGTTCTTTTAAGAATAGCACGCAAAAGTGTTCCCAAAGTTCTATTGACAACTTCAGTTTGTCCATCTGTTTGAGGATGACAAGTAGTAGATTACAACAATATTGAGCAAAGTTTAGCCCATAAAGTAATCCAAAAATAGAATCCCTCCCCTTCTTAGTCCTAGGCAACCCCAAAATAAAGTGCATAGAAATGTCAATCCAAGTTCTTTTAAGAATAGCACGCAAAAGTGTTCCCAAAGTTCTATTGACAACTTCAGTTTGTCCATCTGTTTGAGGATGACAAGTAGTAGATTACAACAATATTGAGCAAAGTTTAGCCCATAAAGTAATCCAAAAATAGAATCCCTCCCCTTCTTAGTCCTAGGCAACCCCAAAATAAAGTGCATAGAAATGTCAATCCAAGTTCTTTTAAGAATAGCACGCAAAAGTGTTCCCAAAGTTCTATTGACAACTTCAGTTTGTCCATCCGTTTGAGGATGACAAGTAGTAGATTACAACAATATTGAGCAAAGTTTAGCCCATAAAGTAATCCAAAAATAGAATCCCTCCCCTTCTTAGTCCTAGGCAACCCCAAAATAAAGTGCATAGAAATGTCAATCCAAGTTCTTTTAAGAATAGCACGCAAAAGTGTTCCCAAAGTTCTATTGACAACTTCAGTTTGTCCATCCGTTTGAGGATGACAAGTAGTAGATTACAACAATATTGAGCAAAGTTTAGCCCATAAAGTAATCCAAAAATAGAATCCCTCCCCTTCTTAGTCCTAGGCAACCCCAAAATAAAGTGCATAGAAATGTCAATCCAAGTTCTTTTAAGAATAGCACGCAAAAGTGTTCCCAAAGTTCTATTGACAACTTCAGTTTGTCCATCCGTTTGAGGATGACAAGTAGTAGATTACAACAATATTGAGCAAAGTTTAGCCCATAAAGTAATCCAAAAATAGAATCCCTCCCCTTCTTAGTCCTAGGCAACCCCAAAATAAAGTGCATAGAAATGTCAATCCAAGTTCTTTTAAGAATAGCACGCAAAAGTGTTCCCAAAGTTCTATTGACAACTTCAGTTTGTCCATCCGTTTGAGGATGACAAGTAGTAGATTACAACAATATTGAGCAAAGTTTAGCCCATAAAGTAATCCAAAAATAGAATCCCTCCCCTTCTTAGTCCTAGGCAACCCCAAAATAAAGTGCCATAGAAATGTCAATCCAAGTTCTTTTAAGAATAGCACGCAAAAGTGTTCCCAAAGTTCTATTGACAACTTCAGTTTGTCCATCCGTTTGAGGATGACAAGTAGTAGATTACAACAATATTGAGCAAAGTTTAGCCCATAAAGTAATCCAAAAATAGAATCCCTCCCCTTCTTAGTCCTAGGCAACCCCAAAATAAAGTGCATAGAAATGTCAATCCAAGTTCTTTTAAGAATAGCACGCAAAAGTGTTCCCAAAGTTCTATTTACAACTTCAGTTTGTCCATCCTGTTTGAGGATGACAAGTAGTAGATTACAACAATATTGAGCAAAGTTTAGCCCATAAAGTAATCCAAAAATAGAATCCCTCCCCTTCTTAGTCCTAGGCAACCCCAAAATAAAGTGCATAGAAATGTCAATCCAAGTTCTTTTAAGAATAGCACGCAAAAGTGTTCCCAAAGTTCTATTGACAACTTCAGTTTGTCCATCTGTTTGAGGATGACAAGTAGTAGATTACAACAATATTGAGCAAAGTTTAGCCCATAAAGTAATCCAAAAATAGAATCCCTCCCCTTCTTAGTCCTAGGCAACCCCAAAATAAAGTGCATAGAAATGTCAATCCAAGTTCTTTTAAGAATAGCACGCAAAAGTGTTCCCAAAGTTCTATTGACAACTTCAGTTTGTCCATCTGTTTGAGGATGACAAGTAGTAGATTACAACAATATTGAGCAAAGTTTAGCCCATAAAGTAATCCAAAAATAGAATCCCTCCCCTTCTTAGTCCTAGGCAACCCCAAAATAAAGTGCATAGAAATGTCAATCCAAGTTCTTTTAAGAATAGCACGCAAAAGTGTTCCCAAAGTTCTATTGACAACTTCAGTTTGTCCATCCGTTTGAGGATGACAAGTAGTAGATTACAACAATATTGAGCAAAGTTTAGCCCATAAAGTAATCCAAAAATAGAATCCCTCCCCTTCTTAGTCCTAGGCAACCCCAAAATAAAGTGCATAGAAATGTCAATCCAAGTTCTTTTAAGAATAGCACGCAAAAGTGTTCCCAAAGTTCTATTGACAACTTCAGTTTGTCCATCCGTTTGAGGATGACAAGTAGTAGATTACAACAATATTGAGCAAAGTTTAGCCCATAAAGTAATCCAAAAATAGAATCCCTCCCCTTCTTAGTCCTAGGCAACCCCAAAATAAAGTGCATAGAAATGTCAATCCAAGTTCTTTTAAGAATAGCACGCAAAAGTGTTCCCAAAGTTCTATTGACAACTTCAGTTTGTCCATCTGTTTGAGGATGACAAGTAGTAGATTACAACAATATTGAGCAAAGTTTAGCCCATAAAGTAATCCAAAAATAGAATCCCTCCCCTTCTTAGTCCTAGGCAACCCCAAAATAAAGTCCATAGAAATGTCAATCCAAGTTCTTTTAAGAATAGCACGCAAAAGTGTTCCCAAAGTTCTATTTACAACTTCAGTTTGTCCATCCGTTTGAGGATGACAAGTAGTAGATTACAACAATATTGAGCAAAGTTTAGCCCATAAAGTAATCCAAAAATAGAATCCCTCCCCTTCTTAGTCCTAGGCAACCCCAAAATAAAGTCCATAGAAATGTCAATCCAAGTTCTTTTAAGAATAGCACGCAAAAGTGTTCCCAAAGTTCTATTTACAACTTCAGTTTGTCCATCCGTTTGAGGATGACAAGTAGTAGATTACAACAATATTGAGCAAAGTTTAGCCCATAAAGTAATCCAAAAATAGAATCCCTCCCCTTCTTAGTCCTAGGCAACCCCAAAATAAAGTCCATAGAAATGTCAATCCAAGTTCTTTTAAGAATAGCACGCAAAAGTGTTCCCAAAGTTCTATTTACAACTTCAGTTTGTCCATCCGTTTGAGGATGACAAGTAGTAGATTACAACAATATTGAGCAAAGTTTAGCCCATAAAGTAATCCAAAAATAGAATCCCTCCCCTTCTTAGTCCTAGGCAACCCCAAAATAAAGTCCATAGAAATGTCAATCCAAGTTCTTTTAAGAATAGCACGCAAAAGTGTTCCCAAAGTTCTATTGACAACTTCAGTTTGTCCATCCGTTTGAGGATGACAAGTAGTAGATTACAACAATATTGAGCAAAGTTTAGCCCATAAAGTAATCCAAAAATAGAATCCCTCCCCTTCTTAGTCCTAGGCAACCCCAAAATAAAGTGCATAGAAATGTCAATCCAAGTTCTTTTAAGAATAGCACGCAAAAGTGTTCCCAAAGTTCTATTTACAACTTCAGTTTGTCCATCCGTTTGAGGATGACAAGTAGTAGATTACAACAATATTGAGCAAAGTTTAGCCCATAAAGTAATCCAAAAATAGAATCCCTCCCCTTCTTAGTCCTAGGCAACCCCAAAATAAAGTGCATAGAAATGTCAATCCAAGTTCTTTTAAGAATAGCACGCAAAAGTGTTCCCAAAGTTCTATTGACAACTTCAGTTTGTCCATCCGTTTGAGGATGACAAGTAGTAGATTACAACAATATTGAGCAAAGTTTAGCCCATAAAGTAATCCAAAAATAGAATCCCTCCCCTTCTTAGTCCTAGGCAACCCCAAAATAAAGTGCATAGAAATGTCAATCCAAGTTCTTTTAAGAATAGCACGCAAAAGTGTTCCCAAAGTTCTATTGACAACTTCAGTTTGTCCATCCGTTTGAGGATGACAAGTAGTAGATTACAACAATTATTGAGCAAAGTTTAGCCCATAAAGTAATCCAAAAATAGAATCCCTCCCCTTCTTAGTCCTAGGCAACCCCAAAATAAAGTGCATAGAAATGTCAATCCAAGTTCTTTTTAAGAATAGCACGCAAAAGTGTTCCCAAAGTTCTATTGACAACTTCAGTTTGTCCATCCGTTTGAGGATGACAAGTAGTAGATTACAACAATATTGAGCAAAGTTTAGCCCATAAAGTAATTCCAAAAATAGAATCCCTTCACCTTCTTAGTCCTAGGCAACCCCAAAATAAAGTCCATAGAAATGTCAGTCCAAGTTCTTTTAAGAATAGCACGCAAAAGTGTTCCCAAAGTTCTATTTACAACTTCAGTTTGTCCATCCGTTTGAGGATGACAAGTAGTAGATTACAACAATATGGAGCAAAGTTTAGCCCATAAAGTAATCCAAAAATAGAATCCCTCCCCTTCTTAGTCCTAGGCAACCCCAAAATAAAGTGCATAGAAATGTCAATCCAAGTTCTTTTAAGAATAGCACGCAAAAGTGTTCCCAAAGTTCTATTGACAACTTCAGTTTGTCCATCCTGTTTGAGGATGACAAGTAGTAGATTACAACAATATTGAGCAAAGTTTAGCCCATAAAGTAATCCAAAAATAGAATCCCTCCCCTTCTTAGTCCTAGGCAACCCCAAAATAAAGTGCATAGAAATGTCAATCCAAGTTCTTTTAAGAATAGCACGCAAAAGTGTTCCCAAAGTTCTATTGACAACTTCAGTTTGTCCATCGTTTGAGGATGACAAGTAGTAGATTACAACAATATTGAGCAAAGTTTAGCCCATAAAGTAATCCAAAAATAGAATCCCTCCCCTTCTTAGTCCTAGGCAACCCCAAAATAAAGTGCATAGAAATGTCAATCCAAGTTCTTTTAAGAATAGCACGCAAAAGTGTTCCCAAAGTTCTATTGACAACTTCAGTTTGTCCATCCGTTTGAGGATGACAAGTAGTAGATTACAACAATATTGAGCAAAGTTTAGCACATAAAGTAATCCAAAAATAGAATCCCTCACCTTCTTAGTCCTAGGCAACCCCAAAATAAAGTCCATAGAAATGTCAGTCCAAGTTCCTTTAAGAATAGCACGCAAAAGTGTTCCCAAAGTTCTATTTACAACTTCAGTTTGTCCATCCGTTTGAGGATGACAAGTAGTAGATTACAACAATATGGAGCAAAGTTTAGCCCATAAAGTAATCCCAAAATAGAATTCCTCCCCTTCTTAGTCCTTGGCAACCCCAAAATAAAGTCCATAGAAATGTCAATCCAAGTTCTTTTTAAGAATAGCACGCAAAAGTGTTCCCAAAGTTCTATTTTACAACTTCAGTTTGTCCATCCGTTTGAGGATGACAAGTAGTAGATTACAACAATATTGAGCAAAGTTTAGCCCATAAAGTAATCCAAAAATAGAATCCCTCCCCTTCTTAGTCCTAGGCAACCCAAAATAAAGTCCATAGAAATGTCAATCCAAGTTCTTTTTAAGAATAGCACGCAAAAGTGTTCCCAAAGTTCTATTTACAACTTCAGTTTGTCCATCCGTTTGGGGATGACAAGTAGTAGATTACAACAATATTGAGCAAAGTTTAGCCCATAAAGTAATCCGAAAATAGAATCCCTCCCCTTCTTAGTCCTAGGCAACCCCAGAATAAAGTGCATAGAAATGTTAATCCAAGTTCTTTTAAGAATAGCACGCGAAAGTGTTCCCAAAGTTCTATTTACAACTTCAGTTTGTCCATCCGTTTGAGGATGACAAGTAGTAGATTACAACAATATGGAGCAAAGTTTAGCCCATAAAGTAATCCAAAAATAGAATCCCTCCCCTTCTTAGTCCTAGGCAACCCCAAAATAAAGTCCATAGAAATGTCAATCAATGTTCTTTTAAAAATAGCACGCACAAGTGTTCCCAAAGTTCTATTTACAACTTCAGTTTGTCCATCCGTTCTCTGTTTGAGGATGACAAGTAGTAGATTACAACAATATTGAGCAAAGTTTAGCCCATAAAGTAATCCAAAATAGAATCCCTCCCCTTCTTAGTCCTAGGCAACCCCAAAATAAAGTGCATAGAAATGTCAATCCAAGTTCTTTTAAGAATAGCACGCAAAAGTGTTCCCAAAGTTCTATTGACAACTTCAGTTTGTCCATCCGTTTGAGGATGACAAGTAGTAGATTACAACAATATTGAGCAAAGTTTAGCCCATAAAGTAATCCAAAAATAGAATCCCTCCCCTTCTTAGTCCTAGGCAACCCCAAAATAAAGTCCATAGAAATGTCAATCCAAGTTCTTTTAAGAATAGCACGCAAAAGTGTTCCCAAAGTTCTATTGACAACTTCAGTTTGTCCATCCGTTTGAGGATGACAAGTAGTAGATTACAACAATATTGAGCAAAGTTTAGCCCATAAAGTAATCCAAAAATAGAATCCCTCCCCTTCTTAGTCCTAGGCAACCCAAAATAAAGTCATAGAAATGTCAATCCAAGTTCTTTTAAGAATAGCACGCAAAAGTGTTCCCAAAGTTCTATTGACAACTTCAGTTTGTCCATCCGTTTGAGGATGACAAGTAGTAGATTACAACAATATTGAGCAAAGTTTAGCCCATAAAGTAATCCAAAAATAGAATCCCTCCCCTTCTTAGTCCTAGGCAACCCCAAAATAAAGTCATAGAAATGTCAATCCAAGTTCTTTTAAGAATAGCACGCAAAGTGTTCCCAAAGTTCTATTGACAACTTCAGTTTGTCCATCCGTTTGAGGATGACAAGTAGTAGATTACAACAATATTGAGCAAAGTTTAGCCCATAAAGTAATCCAAAAATAGAATCCCTCCCCTTCTTAGTCCTAGGCAACCCCAAAATAAAGTGCATAGAAATGTCAATCCAAGTTCTTTTTAAGAATAGCACGCAAAAGTGTTCCCAAAGTTCTATTTACAACTTCAGTTTGTCCATCCGTTTGAGGATGACAAGTAGTAGATTACAACTTCATTGTGCAAAGTTTAGCCCATAAAGTAATCCAAAAATAGAATCCCTCCCCTTCTTAGTCCTAGGCAACCCCAAAATAAAGTCCATAGAAATGTCAATCCAAGTTCTTTTTAAGAATAGCACGCAAAAGTGTTCCCAAAGTTCTATTTACAACTTCAGTTTGTCCATCCGTTTGAGGATGACAAGTAGTAGATTACAACAATATTGAGCAAAGTTTAGCCCATAAAGTAATCCAAAAATAGAATCCCTCCCCTTCTTAGTCCTAGGCAACCCCAAAATAAAGTCCATAGAAATGTCAGTCCAAGTTCCTTTAAGAATAGCACGCAAAAGTGTTCCCAAAGTTCTATTTACAACTTCAGTTTGTCCATCCGTTTGAGGATGACAAGTAGTAGATTACAACAATATGGAGCAAAGTTTAGCCCATAAAGTAATCCCAAAATAGAATCCCTCCCCTTCTTAGTCCTAGGCAACCCCAAAATAAAGTCCATAGAAATGTCAATCCAAGTTCTTTTAAGAATAGCACGCAAAAGTGTTCCCAAAGTTCTATTTACAACTTCAGTTTGTCCATCCGTTTGAGGATGACAAGTAGTAGATTACAACAATATTGAGCAAAGTTTAGCCCATAAAGTAATCCAAAAATAGAATCCCTCCCCTTCTTAGTCCTAGGCAACCCCAAAATAAAGTCCATAGAAATGTCAATCCAAGTTCTTTTTAAGAATAGCACGCAAAAGTGTTCCCAAAGTTCTATTTACAACTTCAGTTTGTCCATCCGTTTGAGGATGACAAGTAGTAGATTACAACAATATTGAGCAAAGTTTAGCCCATAAAGTAATCCAAAAATAGAATCCCTCACCTTCTTAGTCCTAGGCAACCCCAAAATAAAGTCCATAGAAATGTCAGTCCAAGTTCTTTTAAGAATAGCACGCAAAAGTGTTCCCAAAGTTCTATTTACAACTTCAGTTTGTCCATCCGTTTGAGGATGACAAGTAGTAGATTACAACAATATGGAGCAAAGTTTAGCCCATAAAGTAATCCAAAAATAGAATCCCTCCCCTTCTTAGTCCTAGGCAACCCCAAAATAAAGTCCATAGAAATGTCAATCCAAGTTCTTTTAAGAATAGCACGCAAAAGTGTTCCCAAAGTTCTATTTACAACTTCAGTTTGTCCATCCGTTTGAGGATGACAAGTAGTAGATTACAACAATATTGAGCAAAGTTTAGCCCATAAAGTAATCCAAAAATAGAATCCCTCCCCTTCTTAGTCCTAGGCAACCCCAAAATAAAGTCCATAGAAATGTCAATCCAAGTTCTTTTTAAGAATAGCACGCAAAAGTGTTCCCAAAGTTCTATTTACAACTTCAGTTTGTCCATCCGTTTGAGGATGACAAGTAGTAGATTACAACAATATTGAGCAAAGTTTAGCCCATAAAGTAATCCAAAAATAGAATCCCTCCCCTTCTTAGTCCTAGGCAACCCCAAAATAAAGTCCATAGAAATGTCAATCCAAGTTCTTTTTAAGAATAGCACGCAAAAGTGTTCCCAAAGTTCTATTGACAACTTCAGTTTGTCCATCCGTTTGAGGATGACAAGTAGTAGATTACAACAATATTGAGCAAAGTTTAGCCCATAAAGTAATCCAAAAATAGAATCCCTCCCCTTCTTAGTCCTAGGCAACCCAAAATAAAGTCCATAGAAATGTCAAGTCCAAGTTCTTTTAAGAATAGCACGCAAAAGTGTTCCCAAAGTTCTATTTACAACTTCAGTTTGTCCATCCGTTTGAGGATGACAAGTAGTAGATTACAACAATATTGAGCAAAGTTTAGCCCATAAAGTAATCCAAAAATAGAATCCCTCCCCTTCTTAGTCCTAGGCAACCCCAAAATAAAGTCCATAGAAATGTCAATCCAAGTTCTTTTTAAGAATAGCACGCAAAAGTGTTCCCAAAGTTCTATTGACAACTTCAGTTTGTCCATCCGTTTGAGGATGACAAGTAGTAGATTACAACAATATTGAGCAAAGTTTAGCACATAAAGTGATTTCCAAAAATAGAATCTTTCACCTTCTGTAATGCCCAGAGCAATGATTGACATGTACGAATTCATAGATATGTTGTGAAGATTGTACATAACCATAAGAAATAAGAAATGATATCTATTGAGATTAGATTGACCGATATCGAGAATGTTGGATTATTTATATTTCGGTGAGACCGGAAGGACCGAACCAGGATCGGATCGTCCGATGCGTTCGGATCGTCCGTTCGGCGTTCGGAGCGTCCGAGCCAGGTGGCTGGACACATGGATGGCATGCAGAGTTCGGATCGACCGATCGTAGTTCGGATCATCCGAGACAGTTGGCTAGAGACGTGGAAGACATGCAGGATTCGGAACGTCCGAAGTGAGTTCGGAGCGTCCGAAGTGTGTCAGATCGGAGCGTCCGAAGTGGATCGGATCTTCCGATCATTGTCTATAAATAGAGGCGCGAGATTTCATTAAAGAAACATTTCCTAGAAAGTGTTAGACATTCTATTGCAGATTCATCTTCACGACTGTAACAGCAATTCTACGACGAAAGGTATAATACATGTTTTGTTTTGGGGAATCACGACTCAAATGAGATCACATTTGAGTTTCCCAACCAAAACCACATACGAGTTTTATTGTTTATATCTTGATATAGGTATTATTATTATAGATTTGTTTATAGATCTTGTATGCAAATCTCGCTATGCTTTGTTTACAGATCATGTTACATTGCATTAGATGTTTATTAGAACTTGTATTCAATTCTTATTATGCTTTGTTTACAGATCATGTTACATTGCATTAGATGATTATGCTTGTTTACAGATTTTGTATTCATGCATTAAGATAGGACAGTCTGGAGATCAGGCAGACTTCTAGATGTTCGGTTCTATCCCAGCTTAGGGGAAGATCACCGCCCCTTTGTAGACGTGGATACAGATCAGGCCGAAGTCTAGGAATAAGACGTACCGTCACCCCGATTGGGAGGGTAGGTGATAGATCGTCTTATTCACACCGGGATCCCTAGAGTTTTAGTCGAGTCGCATCTAGACATGATTAGGCTCGCATTTCATGATTTTATATGAATGACATTCATATCAGCATGTTTCATGTTTTATAGTATTTATATGCATGTTCACATGTTTATACTGGGATGTGTTCTCACCGGTTTTCCGGCTGTTGTTATGTCTGTATGTGTGCATAACAACAGGTGGGGCAGGATTTGGGTCGAGACAGAGATGATCGTGTTAGCGTGGAGATCTCGGGCCTAGCAGACGGACCAGTAGTTGTCTTTTGTTATGTACTGTATTTTATTACTGGTTAGTTGAGGACATACGGAACAGGACATAGATTTTATGTTTGTATGTTGTAAATTAAATAAAGAACTTGTGCTTGTCTAGTTACATTTTGATTTAAATATAAAAGCGAAAAATTGACCCACATTTTAGAATAACAATCCATTTAATCCCAAGAAAAAGATTTAGAGCCCGGGTCCCCACAACAGGTGGTATCAGAGCCGATAGTTCCGTTAGACTGAAATAGGATAGAATGAGCGGGGTAGATCGAGTCTTCTTCCTTGCTTGATGATGTGCTAGCATGATTATTGCTTTCTTATTACATGTTGTTTGGTATTTGATTAATTTCAGCATGTGATTGACTGAATCAGAACCGATTCTAGATCAGAGGTAACTGACTAGATGATGGCTGAGACAGTTGTATATCTTGTTTACTAATCAGTTGGATTATTAGATATGCCTCCTAGAAGAGCAGCCGTACCTCTACGACCAGCAGCGCCAGAGCAGGGGAGTACATCCGGAGATCCTATGGATGTTACGGCGACCCCTATGGAGACGTTGCTGAAGCGATTCCAATCCTTTCGACCTCCCACTTTAAAAGGTACCGAGAATGCCATCGAGTGCGAAAGTTGGCTTGAAGATATTGAGATGCTATTCGACTCGTTGGAGTACAGTGATGAGAAGAGGATCAAGCTAATTGGCCATCAATTGCAAGATATAGCAAAGAATTGGTGGTTGAACATTAGGAGAGCTTTAGAGCAGCGGGGTACCGAAATTTCTTGGAAGGTATTCAAGACCGAGTTTTATCAGCGATTCTTCCCTGTATCCTACCGTAAAGATAAAGGCGCTGAATTCGCAAACCTGAGGCAAGGGCCATTGAACATTGAGGAGTATGTTGCTAAATTCTCTTCTTTGCTTCGTTTTGCACCCCATGTTTCAGGAAATGACGAGGCCATGGCGGATCAGTTTATAAATGGCCTGAATCCAGATATCTTTACATTGGTCAATACTGGGAGACCCGATAACTTCTCGGATGCATTGAATCGTGCCAAAGGAGCTGAAGCAGGATTGCTTAGACAACGGAGTGCTCCGTATGTTGCACCGAGTCCGAGACCGCCACTACCTCCATCCCAAGTTCCTCCTCCTCGATTCGAAAGTGGTGGTAGTGGTAGTGGACGCAAAGAACAGTTGAAGGCGAAGGGGAAGCAGTTTAAGCGACCTGGGAGCAGTTCATCCAGCTCCAGCGGATCAAGACAGACTGGTTTTGATCAAAGTTCAAGGACTTCAGGTGTATATTGCAATAATTGTGGAGGTAGGCATGCGACTGAACAGTGCCAAGGAGTTACAGGCCGATGCAACATTTGTAGGCAACCGGGGCATTTTGCCAAAGTCTGTCCACAGAGAGGTGTACAGCAAGGCCAGAGTGGAAGAGCATCCGGTTCAGTACCTCAGTTTGAGCGGCAGGCATCGTCGGTTCACTCTTTTCAGCCTCCACCAGCACCGACTCCAACCAGAGGCCGAGGTAGTCAGACTGTGACTCAACCTCCGAGGCAACAGGCCCAAGTGTTTGCGTTGACAGAGGAGCAAGCACAAGATGCACCAGATGATGTTATAGCAGGTAACTGTCTCCTTTATGGTTATCCTGCTTATATCTTGATAGATACAGGTGCATCGCATACATTCATCTCAGAACGATTTGCATTGTTGCATTCATTGCCTGTTGAGTCTTTGTTAGACGTTGTGTCTATTAATTCTCCGTTGGGAAGTGGATTAATATCTGTAACTACGGTTAGACATTGCATTCTACAGTTTGAGGGGCATGAGATTGACCTAGATTGTATAGTGTTGGGTCTAGCTGATTTTGATTGTATAGTCGGTATTGACATGCTAACGAAGTACAGAGCCACCGTGGATTGTTTCCACAAGATTGTCAGATTCAGACCCGAGATGACAGACGAGTGGAAATTCTACGGGAAGGGTTCCAGATCTCGGATTCCCTTGATTTCGGCTCTTACTATGAACAGACTGTTACAGAAAGGAGCGGATGGTTTCTTTGTTTATGCTGTAGATATGCAGAAGTCGAGCCCGGCATTGGCAGATCTGCCAGTAGTACGGGAATTTCCAGATATTTTTCCAGATGAGATCCCAGGATTACCTCCGGTTCGTGAGGTAGATTTCAGCATTGAACTTGCGCCAGGTACCGTACCTATTTCGAGAGCTCCATATAGGATGGCACCCATCGAACTCAAAGAATTGAAAGCACAATTAGAAGATCTTCTAGCCAAGGGATATATCAGACCTAGTGTATCTCCTTGGGGCGCTCCGGTGCTGTTCGTGCGAAAGAAAGATGGGTCGATGCGGTTGTGTATCGATTACCGGCAGTTGAACAAGGCAACGATCAAGAATAAATATCCTTTGCCTAGGATCGATGACCTATTTGATCAGTTGCAGGGATCCTCGGTCTATTCTAAGATTGATTTACGTTCTGGTTATCATCAGCTCAGAGTTCGAGATATAGACATACCAAAGACAGCGTTTCGAACCAGGTATGGACATTACGAATTTATTGTCATGCCTTTTGGTTTAACAAATGCTCCTGCGGTATTTATGGGCTTGATGAACCAAGTGTTTCAGAGATATCTAGATGAATTTGTGATTGTCTTCATTGATGACATTTTGGTGTATTCGAAGAACAGAAATGAGCATGCAGAGCATCTCAGAATTGTTTTGCAGACGTTGAGAAACGAGCGACTGTATGCTAAATTGTCAAAGTGTGAGTTTTGGTTGAATAGAGTTGTCTTCTTAGGACATATCATTTCTGGAGATGGTATTTCTGTTGATCCGAGTAAAGTGGAAGCTGTGATTAGTTGGTCGAGACCGACTTCTGTACCAGAAATACGCAGTTTCATGGGCTTAGCCGGATACTACAGAAGATTTATCAAAGATTTCTCCAGTATTGCAAAACCAATAACTCAATTAACACAAAAGAATGCACCATTTGTTTGGTCAGAGGAGTGTGAGTCTAGCTTTGTTGAATTGAAGAAAAGGCTGACCAGTGCTCCAGTATTGACGATACCTTCAGGTACAGGTGATTTTGTTGTATATTGTGATGCTTCTCATAGAGGTTTGGGATGTGTTCTTATGCAGCGAGGTCATGTGATCGCATACGCCTCGAGACAATTGAAGCCACATGAAGTTCGATACCCCATTCATGATCTTGAATTGGCGGCTATCGTGTTTGCATTAAAGATTTGGCGTCATTATCTCTATGGCGAGAAATTTGAGATCTTTTCCGATCACAAGAGCTTAAAGTACCTATTTTCTCAATCAGAATTGAATATGAGGCAACGTAGATGGCTAGATCTTCTGAAAGACTTTGACTGTGAAATCAAATATTATCCAGGAAAGTCAAATGCAGCAGCCGATGCCTTGAGTCGTAAGGTATGTTCTTTGTCCTTATCGACGATAGGTGTTAACAAGTTAGTTGAAAATTGCTGTACATCTGGATTAGAATTTGATACAGATAGTAAGCCACTACGACTCTTTACGATCCAAGTTGAGCCCAATTTGATTATGAGGATTAAGGAAGCACAAAGAACTGATCAGAATGTGCAAAGATCAATCCAAATGGTCAGATCAGGGCATGTATCAGAATATCAGGTACGAGATCATGTGTTGTACGTGAATAACCGTCTAGTTGTGCCAGATGTTGCAGATTTGAGACAGCAGATTCTGACGGAGGCACATTGTAGTCGGTTCAGCATCCATCCTGGTGGCAGAAAGATGTACAATGACTTGAAGACACAGTTCTGGTGGAAGCAAATGAAGTCAGACATTGCCGAATTTGTGTCTAAATGCTTGAACTGCCAACAGGTGAAGGCCGAGAGGAAGAAGCCGGGGGGTTTACTTCAGAGTTTATCCATTCCAGAATGGAAATGGGACCACATTTCCATGGATTTCGTGACGAAGTTACCTCGATCATCCAGAGGTTGCGATGCGATTTGGGTCATTATTGACAGATTGACCAAATCTGCTTGTTTCATCCCTTATAGAATGACGTATAGACAGGATCAGATGGCGGAGATTTATATTCGTGAGGTAGTCAGATTGCATGGAGTGCCGAAGTCTATCGTATCAGATCGTGATCCACGATTCACTTCACACTTCTGGCACAGTTTACAGCAGGCGTTAGGTACGACCTTACACCTTAGCACTGCTTACCATCCTCAGACAGACGGACAGTCAGAACGGACTATCCAGACATTAGAGGATATGTTGAGAGCCGTCGTGCTAGATTTTGGCATTAGTTGGCAAGATTCCCTACCTCTTTGCGAATTCTCGTACAATAATAGCTATCAAACAAGCATTGAGATGGCACCGTTTGAAGCTTTGTATGGCAAGAGGTGCAGATCTCCGCTATATTGGGATGATATTTCAGAAGTACCAGAACTTGGGCCAGATATGATTCGTGACATGACTGAGAAGGTAAAGGTTATTCAGAAAAGAATGAAGACAGCACAGGATAGGCAAGCAAAGTACGCCAATATCAGACGTAGACCGTTAGTATTTGAGGTAGGAGATAGGGTATTCTTGAAAATTTCTCCTTTTAGAGGCGTTGTGCGATTTGGCAAACGTGGGAAGCTATCTCCTCGATACATTGGTCCGTACGAGATTCTTGAAAAGATTGGCGATCGAGCTTATCGACTTGCTCTTCCTCCTTCTTTATCCGGAATACATGACGTATTTCATGTATCAATGTTACGCAGATATATGCCAGATGTTTCTCATGTTATTCAACCGAACGAAGCTGAACTTGATCAAACCTTGAGCTATATAGAACGACCGATACAGATTCTTGATCGAAAGGACAAACAGCTCAGAACGAAGACCATTCCACTTGTGGAAGTTCAGTGGAGTCGACATGGCATTGAGGAAGCGACGTGGGAAACGGAAGAAAACATGAGGCAGAAACACCCCGAGTTATTTATATGATATGAGTATGTATTCAGTTTTAGATTATCAAACTGTTTTAGATAATTTGTATGGTTACTTCAGTTCGAGGACGAACTTCTGTCTTAGAGGGGGAGAAATGTAATGCCCAGAGCAATGATTGACATGTACGAATTCATAGATATGTTGTGAAGATTGTACATAACCATAAGAAATAAGAAATGATATCTATTGAGATTAGATTGACCGATATCGAGAATGTTGGATTATTTATATTTCGGTGAGACCGGAAGGACCGAACCAGGATCGGATCGTCCGATGCGTTCGGATCGTCCGTTCGGCGTTCGGAGCGTCCGAGCCAGGTGGCTGGACACATGGATGGCATGCAGAGTTCGGATCGACCGATCGTAGTTCGGATCATCCGAGACAGTTGGCTAGAGACGTGGAAGACATGCAGGATTCGGAACGTCCGAAGTGAGTTCGGAGCGTCCGAAGTGTGTCAGATCGGAGCGTCCGAAGTGGATCGGATCTTCCGATCATTGTCTATAAATAGAGGCGCGAGATTTCATTAAAGAAACATTTCCTAGAAAGTGTTAGACATTCTATTGCAGATTCATCTTCACGACTGTAACAGCAATTCTACGACGAAAGGTATAATACATGTTTTGTTTTGGGGAATCACGACTCAAATGAGATCACATTTGAGTTTCCCAACCAAAACCACATACGAGTTTTATTGTTTATATCTTGATATAGGTATTATTATTATAGATTTGTTTATAGATCTTGTATGCAAATCTCGCTATGCTTTGTTTACAGATCATGTTACATTGCATTAGATGTTTATTAGAACTTGTATTCAATTCTTATTATGCTTTGTTTACAGATCATGTTACATTGCATTAGATGATTATGCTTGTTTACAGATTTTGTATTCATGCATTAAGATAGGACAGTCTGGAGATCAGGCAGACTTCTAGATGTTCGGTTCTATCCCAGCTTAGGGGAAGATCACCGCCCCTTTGTAGACGTGGATACAGATCAGGCCGAAGTCTAGGAATAAGACGTACCGTCACCCCGATTGGGAGGGTAGGTGATAGATCGTCTTATTCACACCGGGATCCCTAGAGTTTTAGTCGAGTCGCATCTAGACATGATTAGGCTCGCATTTCATGATTTTATATGAATGACATTCATATCAGCATGTTTCATGTTTTATAGTATTTATATGCATGTTCACATGTTTATACTGGGATGTGTTCTCACCGGTTTTCCGGCTGTTGTTATGTCTGTATGTGTGCATAACAACAGGTGGGGCAGGATTTGGGTCGAGACAGAGATGATCGTGTTAGCGTGGAGATCTCGGGCCTAGCAGACGGACCAGTAGTTGTCTTTTGTTATGTACTGTATTTTATTACTGGTTAGTTGAGGACATACGGAACAGGACATAGATTTTATGTTTGTATGTTGTAAATTAAATAAAGAACTTGTGCTTGTCTAGTTACATTTTGATTTAAATATAAAAGCGAAAATTGACCCACATTTTAGAATAACAATCCATTTAATCCCAAGAAAAAGATTTAGAGCCCGGGTCCCCACACCTTCTTAGTCCTAGGCAACCCCAAAATAAAGTCCATAGAAATGTCAGTCCAAGTTCTTTTAAGAATAGCACGCAAAAGTGTTCCCAAAGTTCTATTTACAACTTCAGTTTGTCCATCCGTTTGAGGATGACAAGTAGTAGATTACAACAATATGGAGCAAAGTTTAGCCCATAAAGTATCCAAAAATAGAATCCCTCCCCTTCTTAGTCCTAGGCACCCCAAAATAAAGTCCATAGAAATGTCAATCAAAGTTCTTTTAAGAATAGCACGCACAAGTGTTCCCAAAGTTCTATTTACAACTTCAGTTTGTCCATCCGTTTGGAGATGACAAGTAGTAGATTACAACAATATTGAGCAAAGTTTAGCCCATATAAGTTCTATTGACAACTTCAGTTTCTCCATCCGTTTGAGGATGACAAATAGTAGATTACAACAATATTGAGCAAAGTTTAGCCCATAAAGTAATCCAAAAATAGAATCCCTCCCCTTCTTAGTCCTAGGCAACCCCAAAATAAAGTGCATAGAAATGTCAATCCAAGTTCTTTTTAAGAATAGCACGCAAAAGTGTTCCCTAAGTTCTATTTACAACTTCAGTTTGTCCATCCGTTTGAGGATGACAAGTAGTAGATTACAACTTTATTGTGCAAAGTTTAGCCCATAAAGTAATCCAAAAATAGAATCCCTCCCCTTCTTAGTCCTAGGCAACCCCAAAATAAAGTCCATAGAAATGTCAATCCAAGTTCTTTTTAAGAATAGCACGCAAAAGTGTTCCCAAAGTTCTATTGACAACTTCGGTTTGTCCATCCGTTTGAGGATGACAAGTAGTAGATTACAACAATATGGAGCAAGGTTAGGCCGTAAAGTAATCCAAAAATAGAATCCCTCCCCTTCTTAGTCCTAGGCAACCCCAAAATAAAGTGCATAGAAATGTCAATCCAAGTTCTTTTATGAATAGCACGCAAAAGTGTTCCCAAAGTTCTATTTACAACTTCAGTTTGTCCATCCGTTTGGGGATGACAAGTAGTAGATTACAACAATATTGAACAAAGTTTAGCCCATAAAGTAATCCGAAAATAGAATCCCTCCCCTTCTTTTAAGAATAGCACGCAAAAGTGATCCCAAAGTTCTATTGACAACTTCAGTTTGTCCATCTGTTTGAGGATGACAAGTAGTAGATTACAACAATATTGTGCAAAGTTTAGCCCATAAAGTAATCCAAAAATAGAATCCCTCCCCTTCTTAATCCTAGGCAACCCCAAAATAAAGTCCATAGAAATGTCAATCCAAGTTCTTTTTAAGAATAGCACGCAAAAGTGTTCCCAAAGTTCTATTTACAACTTCAGTTAGTCCATCATTTTGAGGATGACAAGTAGTAGATTACAACAATATTGAGCCAAGTTTAGCACATAAAGTAATCCAAAAATAGAATCCCTCACCTTCTTAGTCCTAGGCAATCCCAAAATAAAGTCCATAGAAATGTCAGTCCAAGTTCCTTTAAGAATAGCACGCAAAAGTGTTCCCAAAGTTCTATTTACAACTTCAGTTTGTCCATCCGTTTGAGGATGACAAGTAGTAGATTACAACAATATGGAGCAAAGTTTAGCCCATAAAGTAATCCCAAAATAGAATTCCTCCCCTTCTTAGTCCTTGGCAACCCCAAAATAAAGTCCATAGAAATGTCAATCCAAGTTCTTTTTAAGAATAGCACGCAAAAGTGTTCCCAAAGTTCTATTTACAACTTCAGTTTGTCCATCCGTTTGAGGATGACAAGTAGTAGATTACAACAATATTGAGCAAAGTTTAGCCCATAAAGTAATCCAAAAATAGAATCCCTCCCCTTCTTAGTCCTAGGCAACCCAAAAATAAAGTCCATAGAAATGTCAATCCAAGTTCTTTTTAAGAATAGCACGCAAAAGTGTTCCCAAAGTTCTATTTACAACTTCAGTTTGTTCATCCGTTTGGGGATGACAAGTAGTAGATTACAACAATATTGAGCAAAGTTTAGCCCATAAAGTAATCCGAAAATAGAATCCCTCCCCTTCTTAGTCCTAGGCAACCCCAGAATAAAGTGCATAGAAATGTTAATCCAAGTTCTTTTAAGAATAGCACGCGAAAGTGTTCCCAAAGTTCTATTTACAACTTCAGTTTGTCCATCCGTTTGAGGATGACAAGTAGTAGATTACAACAATATGGAGCAAAGTTTAGCCCATAAAGTAATCCAAAAATAGAATCCCTCCCCTTCTTAGTCCTAGGCAACCCCAAAATAAAGTCCATAGAAATGTCAATCAATGTTCTTTTAAAAATAGCACGCACAAGTGTTCCCAAAGTTCTATTTACAACTTCAGTTTGTCCATCCGTTTGGGGATGACAAGTAGTAGATTACAACAATATTGAGCAAAGTTTAGCCCATATAAGTTTTATTGACAACTTCAGTTTGTCCATCCGTTTGAGGATGACAAATAGTAGATTACAACAATATTGAGCAATGTTTAGCCCATAAAGTAATCCAAAAATAGAATCCCTCCCCTTCTTAGTCCTAGGCAACCCCAAAATAAAGTGCATAGAAATGTCAATCCAAGTTCTTTTTAAGAATAGCACGCAAAAGTGTTCCCAAAGTTCTATTTACAACTTCAGTTTGTCCATCCGTTTGAGGATGACAAGTAGTAGATTACAACTTTATTGTGCAAAGTTTAGCCCATAAAGTAATCCAAAAATAGAATCCCTCCCCTTCTTAGTCCTAGGCAACCCCAAAATAAAGTCCATAGAAATGTCAATCCAAGTTCTTTTTAAGAATAGCACGCAAAAGTGTTCCCAAAGTTCTATTGACAACTTCAGTTTGTCCATCCGTTTGAGGATGACAAGTAGTAGATTACAACAATATTGACCAAAGTTTAGCACATAAAGTGATTTCCAAAAATAGAATCTTTCACCTTCTTAGTCCTAGGCAACCCAAAAATAAAGTCCATAGAAATGTCAGTCCAAGTTCTTTTAAGAATAGAACGCAAAAGTGTTCCCAAAGTTCTATTTACAACTTCAGTTTGTCCATCCGTTTGAGGATGACAAGTAGTAGATTACAACAATATGGAGCAAAGTTTAGCCCATAAAGTAATCCAAAAATAGAATCCCTCCCCTTCTTAGTCCTAGGCAACCCCAAAATAAAGTCCATAGAAATGTCAATCAAAGTTCTTTTAAGAATAGCACGCACAAGTGTTCCCAAAGTTCTATTTACAACTTCAGTTTGTCCATCCGTTTGGAGATGACAAGTAGTAGATTACAACCATATTGAGCAAAGTTTAGCCCATATAAGTTCTATTGACAACTTCAGTTTATCCATCCGTTTGAGGATGACAAATAGTAGATTACAACAATATTGAGCAAAGTTTAGCCCATAAAGTAATCCAAAAATAGAATCCCTCCCCTTCTTAGTCCTAGGCAACCCCAAAATAAAGTGCATAGAAATGTCAATCCAAGTTCTTTTTAAGAATAGCACGCAAAAGTGTTCCCAAAGTTCTATTTACAACTTCAGTTTGTCCATCCGTTTGAGGATGACAAGTAGTAGATTACAACTTCATTGTGCAAAGTTTAGCCCATAAAGTAATCCAAAAATAGAATCCCTCCCCTTCTTAGTCCTAGGCAACCCCAAAATAAAGTCCATAGAAATGTCAATCCAAGTTCTTTTTAAGAATAGCACGCAAAAGTGTTCCCAAAGTTCTATTGACAATCTTCAGTTTGTCCATCCGTTTGAGGATGACAAGTAGTAGATTACAACAATATGGAGCAAGGTTAGGCCATAAAGTAATCCAAAAATAGAATCTCTCCCCTTCTTAGTCCTAGGCAACCCCAAAATAAAGTGCATAGAAATGTCAATCCAAGTTCTTTTATGAATAGCACGCAAAAGTGTTCCCAAAGTTCTATTTACAACTTCAGTTTGTCCATCCGTTTGGGGATGACAAGTAGTAGATTACAACAATATTGAGCAAAGTTTAGCCCATAAAGTAAATCCCCCTTCTTAGTCTAGGCAACCAATAAGTCCATAGAAATTCCATCCAGTTCTTTTAAGAATAGCACGCAAAAGTGATTCCCAAAGTTCTATTGACAACTTCAGTTTGTCCATCTGTTTGAGGATGACAAGTAGTAGATTACAACAATATTGTGCAAAGTTTAGCCCATAAAGTAATCCAAAAATAGAATCCCTCCCTTCTTAATCCTAGGCAACCCCAAAATAAAGTCCATAGAAATGTCAATCCAAGTTCTTTTTAAGAATAGCACGCAAAAGTGTTCCCAAAGTTCTATTTACAACTTCAGTTTGTCCATCCGTTTGAGGATGACAAGTAGTAGATTACAACAATATGAGCAAAGTTTAGCCCATAAAGTAATCCAAAAATAGAATCCCTCACCTTCTTAGTCCTAGGCAACCCCAAAATAAAGTCCATAGAAATGTCAGTCCAAGTTCCTTTAAGAATAGCACGCAAAAGTGTTCCCAAAGTTCTATTTACAACTTCAGTTTGTCCATCCGTTTGAGGATGACAAGTAGTAGATTACAACAATATGGAGCAAAGTTTAGCCCATAAAGTAATCCAAAAATAGAATTCCTCCCCTTCTTAGTCCTTGGCAACCCCAAAATAAAGTCTATAGAAATGTCAATCCAAGTTCTTTTTAAGAATAGCACGCAAAAGTGTTGCCAAAGTTCTATTTACAACTTCAGTTTGTCCATCCGTTTGAGGATGACAAGTAGTAGATTACAACAATATTGAGCAAAGTTTAGCCCATAAAGTAATCCAAAAATAGAATCCCTCCCCTTCTTAGTCCTAGGCAACCCCAAAATAAAGTCCATAGAAATGTCAATCCAAGTTCTTTTTAAGAATAGCACGCAAAAGTGTTCCCAAAGTTCTATTTACAACTTCAGTTTGTCCATCCGTTTGAGGATGACAAGTAGTAGATTACAACAATATTGAGCAAAGTTTAGCCCATAAAGTAATCCAAAAATAGAATCCCTCCCCTTCTTAGTCCTAGGCAACCCAAAATAAAGTCCATAGAAATGTCAATCCAAGTTCTTTTTAAGAATAGCACGCAAAAGTGTTCCCAAAGTTCTATTTACAACTTCAGTTTGTCCATCCGTTTGAGGATGACAAGTAGTAGATTACAACAATATTGAGCAAAGTTTAGCCCATAAAGTAATCCAAAAATAGAATCCCTCCCCTTCTTAGTCCTAGGCAACCCCAAAATAAAGTGCATAGAAATGTCAATCCAAGTTCTTTTTAAGAATAGCACGCAAAAGTGTTCCCAAAGTTCTATTTACAACTTCAGTTTGTCCATCCGTTTGAGGATGACAAGTAGTAGATTACAACAATATTGAGCAAAGTTTAGCCCATAAAGTAATCCAAAAATAGAATCCCTCCCCTTCTTAGTCCTAGGCAACCCCAAAATAAAGTCCATAGAAATGTCAATCCAAGTTCTTTTTAAGAATAGCACGCAAAAGTGTTCCCAAAGTTCTATTGACAACTTCAGTTTGTCCATCCGTTTGAGGATGACAAGTAGTAGATTACAACAATATTGAGCAAGTTTAGCACATAAAGTGATTCCAAAAATAGAATCTTTCACCTTCTTAGTCCTAGGCAACCCCAAAATAAAGTCCATAGAAATGTCAGTCCAAGTTCTTTTAAGAATAGCACGCAAAAGTGTTCCCAAAGTTCTATTTACAACTTCAGTTTGTCCATCCGTTTGAGGATGACAAGTAGTAGATTACAACAATATGGAGCAAAGTTTAGCCCATAAAGTAATCCAAAAATAGAATCCCTCCCTTCTTTTAAGAATAGCATGCAAAAGTGATCCCAAAGTTCTATTGACAACTTCAGTTTGTCCATCTGTTTGAGGATGACAAGTAGTAGATTACAACAATATTGTGCAAAGTTTAGCCCATAAAGTAATCCAAAAATAGAATCCCTCCCTTTCTTAATCCTAGGCAACCCCAAAATAAAGTCCATAGAAATGTCAATCCAAGTTCTTTTTAAGAATAGCACGCAAAAGTGTTCCCAAAGTTCTATTTACAACTTCAGTTTGTCCATCCGTTTGAGGATGACAAGTAGTAGATTACAACAATATTGAGCAAAGTTTAGCACATAAAGTAATCCAAAAATAGAATCCCTCACCTTCTTAGTCCTAGGCAACCCCAAAATAAAGTCCATAGAAATGTCAGTCCAAGTTCCTTTAAGAATAGCACGCAAAAGTGTTCCCAAAGTTCTATTTACAACTTCAGTTTGTCCATCCGTTTGAGGATGACAAGTAGTAGATTACAACAATATGGAGCAAAGTTTAGCCCATAAAGTAATCCAAAAATAGAATTCCTCCCCTTCTTAGTCCTTGGCAACCCCAAAATAAAGTCATAGAAATGTCAATCCAAGTTCTTTTTAAGAATAGCACGCAAAAGTGTTGCCAAAGTTCTATTTACAACTTCAGTTTGTCCATCCGTTTGAGGATGACAAGTAGTAGATTACAACAATATTGAGCAAAGTTTAGCCCATAAAGTAATCCAAAAATAGAATCCCTCCCCTTCTTAGTCCTAGGCAACCCCAAAATAAAGTCCATAGAAATGTCAATCCAAGTTCTTTTTAAGAATAGCACGCAAAAGTGTTCCCAAAGTTCTATTTACAACTTCAGTTTGTCCATCCGTTTGAGGATGACAAGTAGTAGATTACAACAATATTGAGCAAAGTTTAGCCCATAAAGTAATCCAAAAATAGAATCCCTCCCCTTCTTAGTCCTAGGCAACCCAAAATAAAGTCCATAGAAATGTCAATCCAAGTTCTTTTTAAGAATAGCACGCAAAAGTGTTCCCAAAGTTCTATTTACAACTTCAGTTTGTCCATCCGTTTGAGGATGACAAGTAGTAGATTACAACAATATTGAGCAAAGTTTAGCCCATAAAGTAATCCAAAAATAGAATCCCTCCCCTTCTTAGTCCTAGGCAACCCCAAAATAAAGTGCATAGAAATGTCAATCCAAGTTCTTTTTAAGAATAGCACGCAAAAGTGTTCCCAAAGTTCTATTTACAACTTCAGTTTGTCCATCCGTTTGAGGATGACAAGTAGTAGATTACAACAATATTGAGCAAAGTTTAGCCCATAAAGTAATCCAAAAATAGAATCCCTCCCCTTCTTAGTCCTAGGAAACCCCAAAATAAAGTCCATAGAAATGTCAATCCAAGTTCTTTTTAAGAATAGCACGCAAAAGTGTTCCCAAAGTTCTATTGACAACTTCAGTTTGTCCATCCGTTTGAGGATGACAAGTAGTAGATTACAACAATATTGAGCAAAGTTTAGCACATAAAGTGATTTCCAAAAATAGAATCTTTCACCTTCTTAGTCCTAGGCAACCCCAAAATAAAGTCCATAGAAATGTCAGTCCAAGTTCTTTTAAGAATAGCACGCAAAAGTGTTCCCAAAGTTCTATTTACAACTTCAGTTTGTCCATCCGTTTGAGGATGACAAGTAGTAGATTACAACAATATGGAGCAAAGTTTAGCCCATAAAGTAATCCAAAAATAGAATCCCTCCCCTTCTTAGTCCTAGGCAACCCCAAAATAAAGTCCATAGAAATGTCAATCAAAGTTCTTTTAAGAATAGCACGCACAAGTGTTCCCAAAGTTCTATTTACAACTTCAGTTTGTCCATCCGTTTGGAGATGACAAGTAGTAGATTACAACAATATTGAGCAAAGTTTAGCCCATATAAGTTCTATTGACAACTTCAGTTTCTCCATCCGTTTGAGGATGACAAATAGTAGATTACAACAATATTGAGCAAAGTTTAGCCCATAAAGTAATCCAAAAATAGAATCCCTCCCCTTCTTAGTCCTAGGCAACCCCAAAATAAAGTGCATAGAAATGTCAATCCAAGTTCTTTTTAAGAATAACACGCAAAAGTGTTCCCTAAGTTCTATTTACAACTTCAGTTTGTCCATCCGTTTGAGGATGACAAGTAGTAGATTACAACTTTATTGTGCAAAGTTTAGCCCATAAAGTAATCCAAAAATAGAATCCCTCCCCTTCTTAGTCCTAGGCAACCCCAAAATAAAGTCCATAGAAATGTCAATCCAAGTTCTTTTTAAGAATAGCAAGCAAAAGTGTTCCCAAAGTTCTATTGACAACTTCGGTTTGTCCATCCGTTTGAGGATGACAAGTAGTAGATTACAACAATATGGAGCAAGGTTAGGCCGTAAAGTAATCCAAAAATAGAATCCCTCCCCTTCTTAGTCCTAGGCAACCCCAAAATAAAGTGCATAGAAATGTCAATCCAAGTTCTTTTATGAATAGCACGCAAAAGTGTTCCCAAAGTTCTATTTACAACTTCAGTTTTGTAATAGCCGAGCCCAGTGTACGTTACGATTTAAGTTTCGTTTGTTATTTGGGATATTTGATTAGATGTTCAGAGTTGTATTTTTGGGCTATAGTATTGTTAGTTTTATTGTCTTGAGGTGTTAGTTGATGTTGGTTGTTCGTTTCAGAGTTTCGGATCGATTCTAGTTGCATGGGAATAGTGCTTGGCCGTGGCTTGAGTGCACCCGCGCTCTTAACTGGAGTGCCCCCGCGGTGTACTGTGCTGTTTTGGAGTTGGAATGCCGTGAGCACACCGCACCCGCGGTGATGTAGAGACCGCCCCCGCGGTGGAGACCGCACCCGCGCTGTTTGCAGTGCCGCACCCGCGCTGTTCGAGTTCCAGATTTTTTTGAGATGCCGTAACCATTGCGCACCCGCGGTCCTTGTGTTGGCGCACCCGCGGTGAAGGTATGGGCGAGTTTTTAAGCTACTTTTTGGAGTGGTTGGCCATACTTTTCCTTTCTTTTCTCCTCCATTCTCGACTTTTCTCTCCATTTCTAGGGTTTTTGGTCATTTCTTTCACTTCCTATCTTCGATTCAAGCGTTTGTTTAGAATTTCGACTTGAGATCGACGTTCTCCTTGGTGCTAGGAAGCTTGGGTAAGTTTTTGGTGCGATTCTGTTAAGGTTGTAAATTAAGAGTTGTTTAGGTTGGTTGTTTATGTGGATTTATGGATTATTTAGCTTGTAATCTTGGATATTTAGTTGATATTGGTGTTATTTGTGGATTATTTGTTGTAGGTGGTGATCAAGAGCTAAGTTGAGGTGTTTGTTGTGGTTTGTAAGTGGAAATTCATTCCTTTTGCTCACATGATTTTATATGTATGTGTTTCAAAGAGTTTATTGTGTTATTCCCTTTCATTTGATCCATAGTATGTATTGTTATATGTATTGGAGGCATTGTATGTCTCATTATTGATTAAAGGGAATACAAAGAGATATATAGAGTTCAAAGTGATTGTTAAAACCAGAGAAGAGTTTAAATGTTTTCGGATTGATAAATACATAGTCAGAGATTGCATGCAATATTAGATGATCATCGCCCAGAGGCTTATATCCCTCAGAGTTATCGGTATTTATATCGATTTGGGATACGAGCAACCCCAGAGCAGAGATACTATTGATATCAATCCCCAGAGCAAAAGAGAAATACCATCATATTTTATGCTATTGCTATATTATTGATATTCAGAGTTTACAGTTCAGAGTTGATGGTATTTATGATTTCAAAGAGATGTTTTACAGAGTTATTGTTCATTGTTATATAAGAGTTCCACTTGCTGAGATTTATTCTCATTTCAGTTATTTTCATGTGATGCAGATCAGAGTGGTGCCTCGGGACGTTGACTGTAGATCGGGGGTCATATGCATACACCGTTGGAAGGAGGATTTTGGCATGATCATAGGAATGATATTTTGTTTTTGTTATGTCATTTAAATGATCATGTATTTATTTTGTAAAGATATTTGATGAAATGTATTTTGAAACTCCTTCCGTATATTTTAAAGAGAAAATTTTATTTCCGCTGCGTATTTATTTTAAAAGAGGATCGGGGTGTCACATTTAGTGGTATCAGAGCGGTGTTCTTCGGACCAATGCATATGACTTCGTCTACTTTCAACTGTCCGGGTATGTTTTCTTTGCATCTATCTATTGTTATGTATTGATTGGTATCTTGTGAGCATTGTAGAGTAGAGGATGCCTCCTAAGCGTAAGGCGTCAGAGGGGGAGGATAGTTCGTCCTCGAGAGTTGTCGACGAGTTCGGCAAGTTACTGAAGGAGCAGGCTAAGGTTCACAGTGAGCAGATCCAGCAGTTGCTTAGACTGCAAGGAGCAGGCCAGGGCAGAGACCAAGGTAGGGGGCAGGTTGCTCCAGTAGCAGTTGGTTCTGATGCTATCTTTTCTGCGTTTAAGAGGATGGATCCACCCGAGTTTCCAGGCAGCTCCGATCCTTTAGCTGCAGTAGAGTGGGTCAAGGCTTTGGAGGCGATTTTTGATCATCTCCACTATGAGGACAGAGACCGTATCAGTTGTGCTGTTTTCATGCTGGTTAAAGCTGCACGTTTGTGGTGGAATGCGACCAAGGTTGGCATTGATGTTTCTACTTTGAAGTGGTCTGAGTTTACTGAGCTTTTATACGACAAGTACTTTCCTGATGCACTGCGAGCGAGGAAGGTCACAGAGTTCTTGGAGCTTCGTCAGGGGAGCTTGAATGTGGACGAGTATATTCTCAAGTTCGAGGAGGGTTGCCTTTTTGCTCCGTACATTGCTACCAGTGATAAAGATAAAGGTGCTCACTTCATTCGAGGCCTTAGAGCGGAGATCAGGCGTGATATCAATATGTCCAAGGCTGTGACTTTCAAGGAGATTGTGTCCAAGGCGTTGCTAGCAGAGCAGGACGAGAAGGATATCGCCAGGGAGAGACAGGCGAGGCACCAGGCTAATGTTCAAAGAGGCCAGAGTTCAGGTCAGCGTGGCAGAGATCGATTCAAGGGGAAGGGCAAGGTGGATCAGAGTCCTAGGCCACCGTCAGTGCCAGTTGCTCCGTCTGATTCTGAGAGATCTTTGTGTCCCAAGTGTAGCAGACCCCATCGTGGAGAGTGTAGATTTGGCACTCGTTCTTGCTATCGTTGTGGCATGCCAGGCCATATTTCCAGAGATTGTCCTAGGGGAGCTAGCCAGGAGAAGGTGCAGGGTCGTATCTTTTCGATGACTAAGGAAGGTATTAATCGTAATTCTTCTGTAATCTCTAGTTCCATTTTGATTTCAGGCAGAGTAGCTACTACTTTGATTGATACTGGTGCTACTCATTCTTTTATGTCTGAATTGTTTTTGAGATCTTTGGGTATAGTTCCTTCTGTTATTCCCCTTCAGCTTAGTGTTGTTTTGCCTTCGGGAGATGTTTTGTGCCCGACTTCCATAGTGTATGCGTGCCCCGTTCGTTTTGTTGATCGAGAGGTCTTTGCTGATTTGATTGTGATCCCGATGGTTGCCTTTGATGTTATTCTTGGCATGGATTGGCTGTCGACCTATCGTGCTGTTATTGATTGCGTTGCTAAGTCGGTGACTTTTGCAGATGATGACCAGGGAGGAGTTCTCGCCAGCTCAGGTACTTCGCTGGTCCTTCCTTTTATTTCGTGTCTTGGTGCTGAGAGGCTATTGTGTAGAGGTTGTGATGTTTTTCTGGCATCTGTTGTGGATATGGATAAACTGATTAAGTTGAATATTGATGATATTGATGTGGTGAGGGAGTTTGCGGATGTGTTTGAGGATGACGTTCCGGGTTTGCCGCCGGATAGGGATGTAGAGTTTGTTATTGATCTTGCTCCAGGTACGGTTCCTATTTCTAAGGCTCCGTATAGGATGGCTCCTACCGAGATGAAAGAGTTGAAGACGCAGTTGCAGGATCTTCTAGATAAGGGTTTCATTCGTCCGAGTTCTTCGCCTTGGGGAGCTCCGGTTCTATTTGTTAAGAAGAAGGACGGGTCTTTGCGTCTGTGTATCGATTACAGAGAGCTCAACAAAGTGACGATCAAGAACAAGTATCCGTTGCCACGGATTGACGATCTATTTGACCAACTCCAGGGTGCCACTGTTTTCTCGAAGATTGATCTTCGGTCTGGCTACTATCAGTTGAAGGTTAGGGAGTCTGATATCCCTAAGACGGCTTTCAGGACCAGGTATGGTCACTATGAGTTTCTCGTGATGTCTTTTGGTTTGACCAATGCCCCTTCTGTTTTCATGGACCTGATGAACCGTGTGTTCAAGCCGTATTTGGATAGCTTCGTCATTGTCTTTATCGACAATATATTGATCTATTCCAAGACCAGAGAGCTTCATTCAGAGCATCTCAGAGTTGTTCTCCAGTTGCTGAGAGAGCGGAGGTTGTTTGCTAAGTTGAAGAAGTGTGAGTTTTGGCTGGATCAGATTTCTTTTCTAGGCCATGTCGTTTCGAGGGATGGCATTGCTGTTGATCCGATGAAGATAGAGGCGATTCAGAAGTGGCCTATTCCTACGACTGTTTCAGAGGTACGCAGTTTCCTTGGTTTGGCGGGTTATTATCGTCGTTTTATTTCGGATTTTTCCAAGATTGCCCTGCCATTGTCCAATCTGACAAGGAAGACTGTGAAGTTCGAGTGGTCTATAGATTGCCAGAGCGCATTTCAGGAGTTGAAGGATAGATTGACGTCAGCTCCTATTCTCGCATTGCCCAGTGGTTCAGAGGATTTTGTGGTCTTTACCGATGCGTCGAAGAAGGGTCTCGGTGCAGTGTTGATGCAGAGAGGTAAGGTCATTGCCTATGCTTCTCGCCAGTTGAAGGATTATGAGAAGAATTATCCGACGCACGATTTGGAGCTAGCAGCTGTGGTTTTCGCCCTTAAGATTTGGAGACATTATCTGTATGGCGAAAAGTGTGAGATCTTCACAGACCACAAGAGTTTGAAGTATCTGTTCTCGCAGAAAGAGCTCAATATGCGGCAGAGGAGGTGGTTAGAGCTGGTCAAAGATTACGATGTGACTATCAGTTATCACCCAGGGAAGGCGAATGTTGTGGCTGATGCTTTAAGCCGCAAGTCGAGTGTTTCATTGAATTCTTTGATTCAGAGACCGTTACTGATGGATTTGCAGAGAGAGGATATTGATCTGGTGATTCCAGGCACCATTGCTCGTCTTTCAGCGTTAGTTATTCGATCTTCATTGACGGACAGGATTCGTAGAGAGCAGTCGACTGATGTTCAGTTGACAGAGTTGAGAGATAGAGCAGAAATTAGAGGTAATTCAGAGTTTGCCTTGAATGGTGATGGTTTGGTGACTTTCAGAGGTCGTATTTGTGTTCCTTCTGGCGACGATATTCGTAAAGATATTCTGACAGAGGCTCATACCGCGCCGTATTCGATTCATCCAGGCAGTACGAAGATGTATCAGGATCTTCGTCGACTCTACTGGTGGCCAGGTATGAAGAAGGATGTTGCCGTGTTCATTTCTCAGTGCCTTACTTGTCGGCAGATGAAGATTGAGCACCAGAGACCTGCTGGGACATTGTTGTCGTTGCCGATTCCTCAGTGGAAGTGGGAGCATATTACGATGGATTTCGTGACTGGTCTTCCCAGAGTGCGGAGAGGTTTCAATTCTATTTGGGTTATCGTTGATAGATTGACTAAATCAGCGCACTTTCTTCCAGTCAAGACGACGTATTCGATGAACCAGTATGCCGAGGACTACTTAGCAGAGATTGTTAGACTTCATGGTGTTCCTGTGTCGATCGTGTCTGATCGTGACCCCAGATTTACTTCAGAGTTTTGGAAGAGTTTGCACAGAGCTATGGGTTCGCGATTAGCGTTCAGTACAGCCTATCATCCTCAGAGTGATGGTCAGTCAGAGAGAGTCATTCAGATTCTTGAGGATATGCTCAGAGCGTGTACTATAGACTTTCCAGGTAGCTGGGATTCTTTGTTGCCTTTGGCTGAGTTCACTTATAATAATAGCTACCAGGCGACGATTGGCATGGCACCGTATGAGGCACTTTATGGCAGGAAGTGCAGGTCTCCCTTGTATTGGGACGAGGTTGGTGAGAGGAAGATGTTGGGACCAGAGTTGGTCCAGCAGACTGCTGATGTTGTTGCTGTTATCAGAGAAAGGATGAAGACTGCCCAGTCTAGACAGAAGAGCTATGCAGATGTTCGTCGCAGACCTTTGCAGTTCGAGATTGGCGACCACGTGTTTCTGAAGATAGCACCTCTCAAGGGTGTGATGAGATTTGGCAAGAAGGGCAAGTTGAGTCCTAGATTTATTGGTCCATTCGAGATTTTGGACAGAGTTGGTGACAGAGCCTACAGATTAGCCCTACCTCCAGATCTTGACAGAGTTCATAATGTGTTTCACGTTTCGATGCTCAGGAAGTATGTTGCAGATCCTTCCCATGTTCTATGCCATGAGCCATTGGACTTGACGCCGAATTTGACATATCAAGAGATTCCGATTCAGATTTTGGATCGCACAGTTAGAGTTCTGAGGAACAAAGAGATCGGCATTGTCAAAGTTCTTTGGAGGAACCATTTGTTAGAGGAGGCTACGTGGGAACCAGAGGATGAGATGAGAGAGAAGTATCCTGAGTTGTTCGTGCCGTGACGTCAATTTCGCGGACGAAATTCCCTTAAGGGGGGGAGATTGTAATAGCCGAGCCCAGTGTACGTTACGATTTAAGTTTCGTTTGTTATTTGGGATATTTGATTAGATGTTCAGAGTTGTATTTTTGGGCTATAGTATTGTTAGTTTTATTGTCTTGAGGTGTTAGTTGATGTTGGTTGTTCGTTTCAGAGTTTCGGATCGATTCTAGTTGCATGGGAATAGTGCTTGGCCGTGGCTTGAGTGCACCCGCGCTCTTAACTGGAGTGCCCCCGCGGTGTACTGTGCTGTTTTGGAGTTGGAATGCCGTGAGCACACCGCACCCGCGGTGATGTAGAGACCGCCCCCGCGGTGGAGACCGCACCCGCGCTGTTTGCAGTGCCGCACCCGCGCTGTTCGAGTTCCAGATTTTTTTGAGATGCCGTAACCATTGCGCACCCGCGGTCCTTGTGTTGGCGCACCCGCGGTGAAGGTATGGGCGAGTTTTTAAGCTACTTTTTGGAGTGGTTGGCCATACTTTTCCTTTCTTTTCTCCTCCATTCTCGACTTTTCTCTCCATTTCTAGGGTTTTTGGTCATTTCTTTCACTTCCTATCTTCGATTCAAGCGTTTGTTTAGAATTTCGACTTGAGATCGACGTTCTCCTTGGTGCTAGGAAGCTTGGGTAAGTTTTTGGTGCGATTCTGTTAAGGTTGTAAATTAAGAGTTGTTTAGGTTGGTTGTTTATGTGGATTTATGGATTATTTAGCTTGTAATCTTGGATATTTAGTTGATATTGGTGTTATTTGTGGATTATTTGTTGTAGGTGGTGATCAAGAGCTAAGTTGAGGTGTTTGTTGTGGTTTGTAAGTGGAAATTCATTCCTTTTGCTCACATGATTTTATATGTATGTGTTTCAAAGAGTTTATTGTGTTATTCCCTTTCATTTGATCCATAGTATGTATTGTTATATGTATTGGAGGCATTGTATGTCTCATTATTGATTAAAGGGAATACAAAGAGATATATAGAGTTCAAAGTGATTGTTAAAACCAGAGAAGAGTTTAAATGTTTTCGGATTGATAAATACATAGTCAGAGATTGCATGCAATATTAGATGATCATCGCCCAGAGGCTTATATCCCTCAGAGTTATCGGTATTTATATCGATTTGGGATACGAGCAACCCCAGAGCAGAGATACTATTGATATCAATCCTCAGAGCAAAAGAGAAATACCATCATATTTTATGCTATTGCTATATTATTGATATTCAGAGTTTACAGTTCAGAGTTGATGGTATTTATGATTTCAAAGAGATGTTTTACAGAGTTATTGTTCATTGTTATATAAGAGTTCCACTTGCTGAGATTTATTCTCATTTCAGTTATTTTCATGTGATGCAGATCAGAGTGGTGCCTCGGGACGTTGACTGTAGATCGGGGGTCATATGCATACACCGTTGGAAGGAGGATTTTGGCATGATCATAGGAATGATATTTTGTTTTTGTTATGTCATTTAAATGATCATGTATTTATTTTGTAAAGATATTTGATGAAATGTATTTTGAAACTCCTTCCGTATATTTTAAAGAGAAAATTTTATTTCCGCTGCGTATTTATTTTAAAAGAGGATCGGGGTGTCACAAGTTTGTCCATCCGTTTGGGGATGACAAGTAGTAGATTACAACAATATTGAACAAAGTTTAGCCCATAAAGTAATCCGAAAATAGAATCCCTCCCCTTCTTTTAAGAATAGCACGCAAAAGTGATCCCAAAGTTCTATTGACAACTTCAGTTTGTCCATCTGTTTGAGGATGACAAGTAGTAGATTACAACAATATTGTGCAAAGTTTAGCCCATAAAGTAATCCAAAAATAGAATCCCTCCCCTTCTTAATCCTAGGCAACCCCAAAATAAAGTCCATAGAAATGTCAATCCAAGTTCTTTTTAAGAATAGCACGCAAAAGTGTTCCCAAAGTTCTATTTACAACTTCAGTTAGTCCATCATTTTGAGGATGACAAGTAGTAGATTACAACAATATTGAGCAAAGTTTAGCACATAAAGTAATCCAAAAATAGAATCCCTCACCTTCTTAGTCCTAGGCAATCCCAAAATAAAGTCCATAGAAATGTCAGTCCAAGTTCCTTTAAGAATAGCACGCAAAAGTGTTCCCAAAGTTCTATTTACAACTTCAGTTTGTCCATCCGTTTGAGGATGACAAGTAGTAGATTACAACAATATGGAGCAAAGTTTAGCCCATAAAGTAATCCCAAAATAGAATTCCTCCCCTTCTTAGTCCTTGGCAACCCCAAAATAAAGTCCATAGAAATGTCAATCCAAGTTCTTTTTAAGAATAGCACGCAAAAGTGTTCCCAAAGTTCTATTTCACAACTTCAGTTTGTCCATCCGTTTGAGGATGACAAGTAGTAGATTACAACAATATTGAGCAAAGTTTAGCCCATAAAGTAATCCAAAAATAGAATCCCTCCCCTTCTTAGTCCTAGGCAACCCAAAAATAAAGTCCATAGAAATGTCAATCCAAGTTCTTTTTAAGAATAGCACGCAAAAGTGTTCCCAAAGTTCTATTTACAACTTCAGTTTGTCCATCCGTTTGGGGATGACAAGTAGTAGATTACAACAATATTGAGCAAAGTTTAGCCCATAAAGTAATCCGAAAATTGAATCCCTCCCTTCTTTTAAGAATAGCACGCAAAAGTGATCCCAAAGTTCTATTGACAACTTCAGTTTGTCCATCTGTTTGAGGATGACAAGTAGTAGATTACAACAATATTGTGCAAAGTTTAGCCCATAAAGTAATCCAAAAATAGAATCCCTCCCTTTCTTAATCCTAGGCAACCCCAAAATAAAGTCCATAGAAATGTCAATCCAAGTTCTTTTTAAGAATAGCACGCAAAAGTGTTCCCAAAGTTCTATTTACAACTTCAGTTTGTCCATCCGTTTGAGGATGACAAGTAGTAGATTACAACAATATTGAGCAAAGTTTAGCCCATAAAGTAATCCAAAAATAGAATCCCTCCCCTTCTTAGTCCTAGGAAACCCCAAAATAAAGTGCATAGAAATGTCAATCCAAGTTCTTTTTAAGAATAGCACGCAAAAGTGTTCCCAAAGTTCTATTTACAACTTCAGTTTGTCCATCCGTTTGAGGATGACAAGTAGTAGATTACAACAATATTGAGCAAAGTTTAGCCCATAAAGTAATCCAAAAATAGAATCCCTCCCCTTCTTAGTCCTAGGAAACCCCAAAATAAAGTCCATAGAAATGTCAATCCAAGTTCTTTTTAAGAATAGCACGCAAAAGTGTTCCCAAAGTTCTATTGACAACTTCAGTTTGTCCATCCGTTTGAGGATGACAAGTAGTAGATTACAACAATATTGAGCAAAGTTTAGCACATAAAGTGATTTCCAAAAATAGAATCTTTCACCTTCTTAGTCCTAGGCAACCCCAAAATAAAGTCCATAGAAATGTCAGTCCAAGTTCTTTTAAGAATAGCACGCAAAAGTGTTCCCAAAGTTCTATTTACAACTTCAGTTTGTCCATCCGTTTGAGGATGAAAAGTAGTAGATTACAACAATATGGAGCAAAGTTTAGCCCATAAAGTAATCCAAAAATAGAATCCCTCCCCTTCTTAGTCCTAGGCAACCCCAAAATAAAGTCCATAGAAATGTCAATCAAAGTTCTTTTAAGAATAGCACGCACAAGTGTTCCCAAAGTTCTATTTACAACTTCAGTTTGTCCATCCGTTTGGAGATGACAAGTAGTAGATTACAACAATATTGAGCAAAGTTTAGCCCATATAAGTTCTATTGACAACTTCAGTTTATCCATCCGTTTGAGGATGACAAATAGTAGATTACAACAATATTGAGCAAAGTTTAGCCCATAAAGTAATCCAAAAATAGAATCCCTCCCCTTCTTAGTCCTAGGCAACCCCAAAATAAAGTGCATAGAAATGTCAATCCAAGTTCTTTTTAAGAATAGCACGCAAAAGTGTTCCCAAAGTTCTATTTACAACTTCAGTTTGTCCATACGTTTGAGGATGACAAGTAGTAGATTACAACTTTATTGTGCAAAATTTAGCCCATAAAGTAATCCAAAAATAGAATCCCTCCCCTTCTTAGTCCTAGGCAACCCCAAAATAAAGTCCATAGAAATGTCAATCCAAGTTCTTTTTAAGAATAGCACGCAAAAGTGTTCCCAAAGTTCTATTGACAACTTCGGTTTGTCCATCCGTTTGAGGATGACAAGTAGTAGATTACAACAATATGGAGCAAGGTTAGGCCATAAAGTAATCCAAAAATAGAATCCCTCCCCTTCTTAGTCCTAGGCAACCCCAAAATAAAGTGCATAGAAATGTCAATCCAAGTTCTTTTATGAATAGCACGCAAAAGTGTTCCCAAAGTTCTATTTACAACTTCAGTTTGTCCATCCGTTTGGGGATGACAAGTAGTAGATTACAACAATATTGAACAAAGTTTAGCCCATAAAGTAATCCGAAAATAGAATCCCTCCCCTTCTTTTAAGAATAGCACGCAAAAGTGATCCCAAAGTTCTATTGACAACTTCAGTTTGTCCATCTGTTTGAGGATGACAAGTAGTAGATTACAACAATATTGTGCAAAGTTTAGCCCATAAAGTAATCCAAAAATAGAATCCCTCCCCTTCTTAATCCTAGGCAACCCCAAAATAAAGTCCATAGAAATGTCAATCCAAGTTCTTTTTAAGAATAGCACGCAAAAGTGTTCCCAAAGTTCTATTTACAACTTCAGTTAGTCAATCATTTTGAGGATGACAAGTAGTAGATTACAACAATATTGAGCAAAGTTTAGCACATAAAGTAATCCAAAAATAGAATCCCTCACCTTCTTAGTCCTAGGCAATCCCAAAATAAAGTCCATAGAAATGTCAGTCCAAGTTCCTTTAAGAATAGCACGCAAAAGTGTTCCCAAAGTTCTATTTACAACTTCAGTTTGTCCATCCGTTTGAGGATGACAAGTAGTAGATTACAACAATATGGAGCAAAGTTTAGCCCATAAAGTAATCCCAAAATAGAATTCCTCCCCTTCTTAGTCCTTGGCAACCCCAAAATAAAGTCCATAGAAATGTCAATCCAAGTTCTTTTTAAGAATAGCACGCAAAAGTGTTCCCAAAGTTCTATTTTACAACTTCAGTTTGTCCATCCGTTTGAGGATGACAAGTAGTAGATTACAACAATATTGAGCAAAGTTTAGCCCATAAAGTAATCCAAAAATAGAATCCCTCCCCTTCTTAGTCCTAGGCAACCCAAAAATAAAGTCCATAGAAATGTCAATCCAAGTTCTTTTTAAGAATAGCACGCAAAAGTGTTCCCAAAGTTCTATTTACAACTTCAGTTTGTCCATCCGTTTGGGGATGACAAGTAGTAGATTACAACAATATTGAGCAAAGTTTAGCCCATAAAGTAATCCGAAAATAGAATCCCTCCCCTTCTTAGTCCTAGGCAACCCCAGAATAAAGTGCATAGAAATGTTAATCCAAGTTCTTTTAAGAATAGCACGCGAAAGTGTTCCCAAAGTTCTATTTACAACTTCAGTTTGTCCATCCGTTTGAGGATGACAAGTAGTAGATTACAACAATATGGAGCAAAGTTTAGCCCATAAAGTAATCCAAAAATAGAATCCCTCCCCTTCTTAGTCCTAGGCAACCCCAAAATAAAGTCCATAGAAATGTCAATCAATGTTCTTTTAAAAATAGCACGCACAAGTGTTCCCAAAGTTCTATTTACAACATCAGTTTGTCCATCCGTTTGGGGATGACAAGTAGTAGATTACAACAATATTGAGCAAAGTTTAGCCCATATAAGTTTTATTGACAACTTCAGTTTGTCCATCCGTTTGAGGATGACAAATAGTAGATTACAACAATATTGAGCAATGTTTAGCCCATAAAGTAATCCAAAAATAGAATCCCTCCCCTTCTTAGTCCTAGGCAACCCCAAAATAAAGTGCATAGAAATGTCAATCCAAGTTCTTTTTAAGAATAGCACGCAAAAGTGTTCCCAAAGTTCTATTTACAACTTCAGTTTGTCCATCCGTTTGAGGATGACAAGTAGTAGATTACAACTTTATTGTGCAAAGTTTAGCCCATAAAGTAATCCAAAAATAGAATCCCTCCCCTTCTTAGTCCTAGGCAACCCCAAAATAAAGTCCATAGAAATGTCAATCCAAGTTCTTTTTAAGAATAGCACGCAAAAGTGTTCCCAAAGTTCTATTGACAACTTCAGTTTGTCCATCCGTTTGAGGATGACAAGTAGTAGATTACAACAATATTGACCAAAGTTTAGCACATAAAGTGATTTCCAAAAATAGAATCTTTCACCTTCTTAGTCCTAGGCAACCCAAAAATAAAGTCCATAGAAATGTCAGTCCAAGTTCTTTTAAGAATAGCACGCAAAAGTGTTCCCAAAGTTCTATTTACAACTTCAGTTCGTCCATCCGTTTGAGGATGACAAGTAGTAGATTACAACAATATGGAGCAAAGTTTAGCCCATAAAGTAATCCAAAAATAGAATCCCTCCCTTCTTAGTCCTAGGCAACCCCAAAATAAAGTCCATAGAAATGTCAATCAAAGTTCTTTTAAGAATAGCACGCACAAGTGTTCCCAAAGTTCTATTTACAACTTCAGTTTGTCCATCCGTTTGGAGATGACAAGTAGTAGATTACAACCATATTGAGCAAAGTTTAGCCCATATAAGTTCTATTGACAACTTCAGTTTATCCATCCGTTTGAGGATGACAAATAGTAGATTACAACAATATTGAGCAAAGTTTAGCCCATAAAGTAATCCAAAAATAGAATCCCTCCCCTTCTTAGTCCTAGGCAACCCCAAAATAAAGTGCATAGAAATGTCAATCCAAGTTCTTTTTAAGAATAGCACGCAAAAGTGTTCCCAAAGTTCTATTTACAACTTCAGTTTGTCCATCCGTTTGAGGATGACAAGTAGTAGATTACAACTTTATTGTGCAAAGTTTAGCCCATAAAGTAATCCAAAAATAGAATCCCTCCCCTTCTTAGTCCTAGGCAACCCCAAAATAAAGTCCATAGAAATGTCAATCCAAGTTCTTTTTAAGAATAGCACGCAAAAGTGTTCCCAAAGTTCTATTGACATCTTCATTTTGTCCATCCGTTTGAGGATGACAAGTAGTAGATTACAACAATATGGAGCAAGGTTAGGCCATAAAGTAATCCAAAAATAGAATCTCTCCCCTTCTTAGTCCTAGGCAACCCCAAAATAAAGTGCATAGAAATGTCAATCCAAGTTCTTTTATGAATAGCACGCAAAAATGTTCCCAAAGTTCTATTTACAACTTCAGTTTGTCCATCCGTTTGGGGATGACAAGAAGTAGATTACAACAATATTGAGCAAAGTTTAGCCCATAAAGTAATCCGAAAATAGAATCCCTCCCTTCTTTTAAGAATAGCACGCAAAAGTGATCCCAAAGTTCTATTGACAACTTCAGTTTGTCCATCTGTTTGAGGATGACAAGTAGTAGATTACAACAATATTGTGCAAAGTTTAGCCCATAAAGTAATCCAAAAATAGAATCCCTCCCTTTCTTAATCCTAGGTGTGGGGACCCGGACGCTAATCATTTTCTTAATCATCGTTGGGATTTAAATAATCAGTTCTGATAAACAGGGTCTAAAAATTTTTCTTTTTAATATACAATAGCGGAAGGTAATGGAATCTAAATACTACACATATCTGTATAAAATACATTTCAGTATTAAAAGTACAATAATCTAATCTAAAGTTCCACTACTAACGTCAAGTAATAAAACCAAGTCTACTGTAAGTCCGGAATCACCACGCTAACTCGTCTTCTCTCATCGTCATCTCGACCCTGATCCTGCCCCACCTGTTGTCATGCACACATACAAAACAAAACAACAGCCGGATAACTCCGGTGAGAATAAATCCCAGTATAAAACATGGTAAACATGTATATACATAAAATAATTCATGAAACATGCTGTTACGAATAAAATCGAAACATTAGATTTCATAAGCTATGAAATCTAATCACACAACAAGCATGCACGTCAAATCAACCAACCATGCATATAACCAATCTAAATCATAAAAACATGCTAGCACAATTGGAAGCAATAATGATGGGTCCTATGATCTAGGAACCACATCCATATAAGCATGCAGTCCTAATCAAATCACGTCTAGACTTGACTCGACTAGAACTCTAGGGATCCCGGTGTGAATAAGACGTCACTACCTACCCTCCAATCGGGGTAATGAACGTCTCATTCCTAGACTTCGGTCTGAGCTGTATCAACGGCGGCAATAAGAGTAATACCTACTCCTATGCTGAGATACACCGAAACGTCTAGATATTTGACAATGCCTGTCAAAGACTTTCCTATCTTGACTGCAATGAATATCAATCTGTAAACAAAGCATAATCATATTCATAACTGAATATCACAATTATCTTACCTGCTTGAATACAGATTCTATAATCAAAGCATAATCAGATAACAATATAAACAATAATCTAGTATGTGATTTTATTGGGAAACTCAAATTAATCTAATTTGAGTTATGCGTCCCGAATATCACATGAATTATACCTTTATCTTCCCCGTCTGAGGAAGACGAAGTCTCGAAGTCCAATCTGTCCATCTTCACTCTGAAATGACAAGAATAAATACACTGTATCAATGTGTAGCTCAAAACACAATCTGTTCTGATCAATACCCAATTCAGTACAAAATCTGATCACATCAACAATATCACGAGATAACAGAAACCAATACTGAATCTGATCAATCTGTACCAACTGATGTTTAGACAGCATAACACTATAGTCTTGTAACCCCGTCAGTCTTAACATCACAATTACACTACCAGAATTCCTAATAAATCTCAGTACAATCTGTAACTTCAGTATCTGTACACTTCAACATGAATAACAGCATAATTCTGATAGCAATCTCAAGCAAATCAATTCTAAAATTCATAACAATTCCATAACCAATCTGTTTCTAAATCTGACTTCGATTCCACAATATCTACGGTAGTAAAAACACCATATCTGAATCATATTCAATTCTGACAATATCATAAATTCAAATCTTGTCTAAACGTAACAAAACTTACGTCCAGTTGTAGCCTGCGTTGCTAGGAACACAGTACCGAAGTCGGATTTCAATTCAGATAGACGGTTTACTCGCAAATTGATTTTGAAGAAAAAGAACAAAGCTTTCCCCCAAGCTTGTCGATTTCCTTCTGATAAACTATTGCATGTAAGTATATATATATATATATACATCCGTAGCATGCATCAAGCCAAGTGGCTCACCTTTCAAGTTGCACGTTTCACGCTAGGGCGGTCAAAACTTACCGCTAGGGCGAGTCAATTTCGGTCGAGATCCTCGGCTGAACATCTCCATTCGCTCGGGCGGTCAAAAGTTGCTCGCTAGGGCGAAGCACTTTCGGCCCTCACAATTCTACATGCGCGCTCGGGCGGACAAAAAGTGCCGCCCGGGCGAAGGACTCTCGGCTTTCTACCATTAAACCCTCTCGCTCGGGCGGTCATAAACTCCCGCCCGGGCGAATGACATTCGGCCCAAATCTTGTGTCCCTCATAATTTTTTTCCAATTTGATCTCGAACTGGCCCGGCTATAATTACATCAAGTCATAATCAACAAATCATCTCAGATTACGTTAATTAAATTCTCGGGCATTACATTTCTCCCCCTCTTAGATCTGAGTTCGTCCTCGAACTCACCAATCATCAAACCAAATCTGTCAGAAGAAATATATGACAGAGTTTAACATCCAAACTCATTTCACTAGCCGAATCAATCCCATATTACTGGCTATATAACACCTGTATACGCCAATTGCAATTTATAACAAAGCAATACCACCTGTAGTTGCTATTCCATCTTCGGCTCCCAATACCAATCGTCATCATCCGACATTGGTTTCTTACATCTATTCATTCTAATCTAGCTGGATAGTTATGGTCATACCGTAAGTCATACCCTGACAACCATTCATAACAGCTAGTACTAACATCTAGTACTAAAGTTCTACCCATATCCGCCAATATCTGGTTACTACACGCTGACTACCTGTCCATCTGTAACAACTCTGCGAGGGAGAACTCATGATATTTCCGTCACAAGTACCGCTCCATCCAAATCACAATCTGATATCATCTAATGCAGCATTCTAGTAAATCTGACAATTCCTTTGACATTGATCTATGTCATCTGGTTCTGTTTGTACGTAATCTGGTACAAACTGATAGATATAGATTGAATATTCTGTTAATCATAATCATATCATATCATAAGCTGTAGAATTGACGGTACTTTTATCCCGAAAGCCATACTCACATTTTCTTATTCAGAAATATACTAAATCGGTAATCATCTTCTGATTCATATCTTTCTGGCTTCTTTTGTTCTCAATTCAAACATATCAGTACCATTTCTACCAATCTTACAACATAATTTGCTGTCCCAACTGATCTCATCTATCTATGCCACATTATCTGTTCGAATATCTTACATTCTGAAATAGCTGAATGAAACCTGAATCCACCCCAGTGCAGTTCTGACACTACCTGTGACTTCAGATTCGAACTAATGCTGTACAAGATCAGTTAATAACATAAAAGAACGAAGAAATACCTACCTGGTATTCGGCTCTGACTATCAATACCAAAAGCTGTAAACAATTCTGATAACACACGATAACCAAACCCATAGAAAACGCAAACTCATACAGATGTTATATTGATCTGATCAACAAAATACAGGTCTGAAAATTCTGATCACCGTTCGGAACTACAGTATTTTCCACAACAACGCTGATACAATTGGAACTGCATAGTATCACACACTGAATAATACTTACAATAACCTCAACTCAAACTCAGAATAGAAATGTCCTATGCTGATCTAGTGAGTTTAAGAAAACTCATAACATAATAGATTCTGGCTGGCTGACCAATCTTCATACTGTCCAGATCAACTGCTATATTTCATCTGCAAATAGAATATACTCCCAACCAATATACGATGTCTCAAATACTGATTTAGAATCATAACAATACTCAGCAGATGTAAAGTAATACAAGAAAAAGATAATCAGAATAAGATAATCTGTCCAAATCAGATAAGGAAGTTCTGACATATCTGACATTCTGCTAATGCTGACATTTCTGATACCGCATAGTCTGAATGAAAACCTGTATCAATAACTACATACCGGATTCATACCTGACCCAGTGCTGTATACAATAATCACAATTCTCGAAATATTTAACCCAGGTCTTCAAATATTCAATATAATCAATTGAATGCTGCCAATATATCAATAAATCATAGAGATAACAAGCATTATTCTTCAGACTACTCTTGAACACATAATCTGCCAATCTAGAAACAGAACTGAAATGTCTTCAAGAGAAATATGTAATCAACTGGATTCTTCAGCCCATACCTTAATCTGTCAATTCTTTCAGTTCATTCTGATATAAAACACATCTGACATCCTATCTAGGCCAACACTAGTCAACTATTAGATTACTAGCCCATGTGTTACTGCTAGACTCGATTTCAGTGGATCTACTGAATACATAAGGATACTATCTATTCCTTTCTGTACTAATCGAGTCAAGAACAGTACAATGATCTAAGGAATTCTAGATCTAGAATCCTCATTTATCAACTATTTCCAGAACACATGCTACAATATTTCTGTACTTGTTTAGCAGTACATATCCATACTGAGATCGAAATCATATAACACAAGTACATCATAATCTAGCCCAATCCCGGTTTCATTCTACTGTAGTATATAACATGACACAGAAATTGCTGATATCAACATATTCCTCAACAGCCAAGGAATCAATACTACAGTATACACAGACCCAACAGATACAGCATATCTCCATACCACTCATTCACAGATACTCATAACGAATGCATTAGTATATATCAATACATATGCAATATAATCATAAAAATTGATACCTGTTGTAACTACTGGGTCTGTTTTTCTGTCATTGTCACCAATGACTGTGCTCTTTAAGATCTTCGAAAATGTTTCTGAGGACAAACTTTAGCAAAGTGTCCCGTCTGCTTACAGATATTGCACTTCCCAAGCACTCCTTTGCATTGCTCTGAGGAATGTCTCCCTCCGCAAATCCTACAGTATACTCCTGTATAGCTCGGGCTGGAACCACTGGAGCTAGAAGAAACATTTCCTACTTTCTTGAACGGTTTCTTTTGAGCTTTCAATGGTTCTTTCTTTATATCACTGCTGCTGCCAATCTCGACTCTAGAAGGCAGTTGCTGTGGATTCGGAGTTGGAAGATCATACAACACTTCCTGTTGTCCTGTCAGAACCGTTTCCGCTCTTTTGGCTCTATTCAAAGTATCAGCAAAACTACTTGATTGCTTCACATTCACCAATGTACGTACTTCTGGATTCAATCCCTGAATGAACTGACTAGAAATAGCATCATCATTTCTAGCCACAAGAGGAGCAAAACGTAGAAGTGTGAAGAAATGTGCCAAGTACTCTTCAATACTCATCTGGCCTTGTCTCAGGTTTGCAAATTCTGCACTTCTATCCTGTCTATATGAGGTAGGGAAGAATCTTTGATAAAATTCAATTCTAAAGGTCTTCCACGTAATCACTGAACGACTCTGCTCTAAGGCTCCTTTGGTGAGTAACCACCATCTTCTAGCAGTCTCTTGCAACTGGTTCTCAATAAGCCTAATTCTACACTCATCCGTGAAATTCAGGAATTCAAATAACATTTCTGTCTCCTCTAGCCATTTCTCACAATCTACTGACGTCTCAGTTCCTTTCAGAATTGGCGGTTGAAACGACTGAAACCTCTGTAACTGTGTTTCCATCTGAATTTCTGCCACATCTATCTGAGATTTTGTTCTATCTGTCTGATCATATGACGTACTGCCTTTTTCTGGAATTCTGCGGGGAGCTATATTTGATTACCAAAAACATCAGTAATCCCATACCACAAACCTGTTTCAAATCTTTTCCTGACCATCTTACTGCTGGTCATGAATCCGATCTGATTCGTATTCAGTGATACATAATACCAATCTAATTCACATAATCAGGTAAACATGTATCTTTAAGCAGTAACACATAGTCTCATGCTAGCACACAATGTCAGTCAACATCATAAAAAATCTCATGCTAGCACACACATGCAAGGAAAGAAAATTCATCTACCCCGCTCATTCTCTTCTATCTCAATCTAAGTCAGTCTAACAGATCTATCAGTTCTGACTATCTCAATCTAAAGATCTATCTCTAAAGGATCTTCGCTCTGATACCACCTGTTGTGGGGACCCGGACGCTAATCATTTTCTTAATCATCGTTGGGATTTAAATAATCAGTTCTGATAAACAGGGTCTAAAAATTTTTCTTTTTAATATACAATAGCGGAAGGTAATGGAATCTAAATACTACACATATCTGTATAAAATACATTTCAGTATTAAAAGTACAATAATCTAATCTAAAGTTCCACTACTAACGTCAAGTAATAAAACCAAGTCTACTGTAAGTCCGGAATCACCACGCTAACTCGTCTTCTCTCATCGTCATCTCGACCCTGATCCTGCCCCACCTGTTGTCATGCACACATACAAAACAAAACAACAGCCGGATAACTCCGGTGAGAATAAATCCCAGTATAAAACATGGTAAACATGTATATACATAAAATAATTCATGAAACATGCTGTTACGAATAAAATCGAAACATTAGATTTCATAAGCTATGAAATCTAATCACACAACAAGCATGCACGTCAAATCAACCAACCATGCATATAACCAATCTAAATCATAAAAACATGCTAGCACAATTGGAAGCAATAATGATGGGTCCTATGATCTAGGAACCACATCCATATAAGCATGCAGTCCTAATCAAATCACGTCTAGACTTGACTCGACTAGAACTCTAGGGATCCCGGTGTGAATAAGACGTCACTACCTACCCTCCAATCGGGGTAATGAACGTCTCATTCCTAGACTTCGGTCTGAGCTGTATCAACGGCGGCAATAAGAGTAATACCTACTCCTATGCTGAGATACACCGAAACGTCTAGATATTTGACAATGCCTGTCAAAGACTTTCCTATCTTGACTGCAATGAATATCAATCTGTAAACAAAGCATAATCATATTCATAACTGAATATCACAATTATCTTACCTGCTTGAATACAGATTCTATAATCAAAGCATAATCAGATAACAATATAAACAATAATCTAGTATGTGATTTTATTGGGAAACTCAAATTAATCTAATTTGAGTTATGCGTCCCGAATATCACATGAATTATACCTTTATCTTCCCCGTCTGAGGAAGACGAAGTCTCGAAGTCCAATCTGTCCATCTTCACTCTGAAATGACAAGAATAAATACACTGTATCAATGTGTAGCTCAAAACACAATCTGTTCTGATCAATACCCAATTCAGTACAAAATCTGATCACATCAACAATATCACGAGATAACAGAAACCAATACTGAATCTGATCAATCTGTACCAACTGATGTTTAGACAGCATAACACTATAGTCTTGTAACCCCGTCAGTCTTAACATCACAATTACACTACCAGAATTCCTAATAAATCTCAGTACAATCTGTAACTTCAGTATCTGTACACTTCAACATGAATAACAGCATAATTCTGATAGCAATCTCAAGCAAATCAATTCTAAAATTCATAACAATTCCATAACCAATCTGTTTCTAAATCTGACTTCGATTCCACAATATCTACGGTAGTAAAAACACCATATCTGAATCATATTCAATTCTGACAATATCATAAATTCAAATCTTGTCTAAACGTAACAAAACTTACGTCCAGTTGTAGCCTGCGTTGCTAGGAACACAGTACCGAAGTCGGATTTCAATTCAGATAGACGGTTTACTCGCAAATTGATTTTGAAGAAAAAGAACAAAGCTTTCCCCCAAGCTTGTCGATTTCCTTCTGATAAACTATTGCATGTAAGTATATATATATATATATACATCCGTAGCATGCATCAAGCCAAGTGGCTCACCTTTCAAGTTGCACGTTTCACGCTAGGGCGGTCAAAACTTACCGCTAGGGCGAGTCAATTTCGGTCGAGATCCTCGGCTGAACATCTCCATTCGCTCGGGCGGTCAAAAGTTGCTCGCTAGGGCGAAGCACTTTCGGCCCTCACAATTCTACATGCGCGCTCGGGCGGACAAAAAGTGCCGCCCGGGCGAAGGACTCTCGGCTTTCTACCATTAAACCCTCTCGCTCGGGCGGTCATAAACTCCCGCCCGGGCGAATGACATTCGGCCCAAATCTTGTGTCCCTCATAATTTTTTTCCAATTTGATCTCGAACTGGCCCGGCTATAATTACATCAAGTCATAATCAACAAATCATCTCAGATTACGTTAATTAAATTCTTGGGCATTACACTAGGCAACCCCAAAATAAAGTCCATAGAAATGTCAATCCAAGTTCTTTTTAAGAATAGCACGCAAAAGTGTTCCCAAAGTTCTATTTACAACTTCAGTTTGTCCATCCGTTTGAGGATGACAAGTAGTAGATTACAACAATATTGAGCAAAGTTTAGCACATAAAGTAATCCAAAAATAGAATCCCTCACCTTCTTAGTCCTAGGCAACCCCAAAATAAAGTCCATAGAAATGTCAGTCCAAGTTCCTTTAAGAATAGCACGCAAAAGTGTTCCCAAAGTTCTATTTACAACTTCAGTTTGTCCATCCGTTTGAGGATGACAAGTAGTAGATTACAACAATATTGAGCAAAGTTTAGCCCATAAAGTAATCCAAAAATAGAATCCCTCCCCTTCTTAGTCCTAGGCAACCCCAAAATAAAGTCCATAGAAATGTCAATCCAAGTTCTTTTTAAGAATAGCACGCAAAAGTGTTCCCAAAGTTCTATTGACAACTTCAGTTTGTCCATCCGTTTGAGAATGACAAGTAGTAGATTACAACAATATTGAGCAAAGTTTTGCACATAAAGTGATTTCCAAAAATAGAATCTTTCACCTTCTTAGTCCTAGGCAACCCCAAAATAAAGTCCATAGAAATGTCAGTCCAAGTTCTTTTAAGAATAGCACGCAAAAGTGTTCCCAAAGTTCTATTTACAACTTCAGTTTGTCCATCCGTTTGAGGATGACAAGTAGTAGATTACAACAATATGGAGCAAAGTTTAGCCCATAAAGTAATCCAAAAATAGAATCCCTCCCCTTCTTAGTCCTAGGCAACCCCAAAATAAAGTCCATAGAAATGTCAATCAAAGTTCTTTTAAGAATAGCACGCACAAGTGTTCCCAAAGTTCTATTTACAACTTCAGTTTGTCCATCCGTTTGGAGATGACAAGTAGTAGATTACAACAATATTGAGCAAAGTTTAGCCCATATAAGTTCTATTGACAACTTCAGTTTATCCATCCGTTTGAGGATGACAAATAGTAGATTACAACAATATTGAGCAAAGTTTAGCCCATAAAGTAATCCAAAAATAGAATCCCTCCCCTTCTTAGTCCTAGGCAACCCCAAAATAAAGTACATAGAAATGTCAATCCAAGTTCTTTTTAAGAATAGCACGCAAAAGTGTTCCCAAAGTTCTATTTACAACTTCAGTTTGTCCATCCGTTTGAGGATGACAAGTAGTAGATTACAACTTATTGTGCAAAGTTTAGCCCATAAAGTAATCCAAAAATAGAATCCCTCCCCTTCTTAGTCCTAGGCAACCCCAAAATAAAGTCCATAGAAATGTCAATCCAAGTTCTTTTTAAGAATAGCACGCAAAAGTGTTCCCAAAGTTCTATTGACAACTTCGGTTTGTCCATCCGTTTGAGGATGACAAGTAGTAGATTACAACAATATGGAGCAAGGTTAGGCCATAAAGTAATCCAAAAATAGAATCCCTCCCCTTCTTAGTCCTAGGCAACCCCAAAATAAAGTGTATAGAAATGTCAATCCAAGTTCTTTTATGAATAGCACGCAAAAGTGTTCCCAAAGTTCTATTTACAACTTCAGTTTGTCCATCCGTTTGGGGATGACAAGTAGTAGATTACAACAATATTGAACAAAGTTTAGCCCATAAAGTAATCCGAAAATAGAATCCCTCCCCTTCTTTTAAGAATAGCACGCAAAAGTGATCCCAAAGTTCTATTGACAACTTCAGTTTGTCCATCTGTTTGAGGATGACAAGTAGTAGATTACAACAATATTGTGCAAAGTTTAGCCCATAAAGTAATCCAAAAATAGAATCCCTCCCCTTCTTAATCCTAGGCAACCCCAAAATAAAGTCCATAGAAATGTCAATCCAAGTTCTTTTTAAGAATAGCACGCAAAAGTGTTCCCAAAGTTCTATTTACAACTTCAGTTAGTCCATCCGTTTGAGGATGACAAGTAGTAGATTACAACAATATTGAGCAAAGTTTAGCACATAAAGTAATCCAAAAATAGAATCCCTCACCTTCTTAGTCCTAGGCAACCCCAATGTCAGTCCAAGTTCCTTTAAGAATAGCACGCAAAAGTGTTCCCAAAGTTCTATTTACAACTTCAGTTTGTCCATCCGTTTGAGGATGACAAGTAGTAGATTACAACAATATGGAGCAAAGTTTAGCCCATAAAGTAATCCCAAAATAGAATTCCTCCCCTTCTTAGTCCTTGGCAACCCCAAAATAAAGTCCATAGAAATGTCAATCCAAGTTCTTTTTAAGAATAGCACGCAAAAGTGTTCCCAAAGTTCTATTTTACAACTTCAGTTTGTCCATCCGTTTGAGGATGACAAGTAGTAGATTACAACAATATTGAGCAAAGTTTAGCCCATAAAGTAATCCAAAAATAGAATCCCTCCCCTTCTTAGTCCTAGGCAACCCAAAAATAAAGTCCATAGAAATGTCAATCCAAGTTCTTTTTAAGAATAGCACGCAATAGCACATAAAGTAATCCAAAAATAGAATCCCTCACCTTCTTAGTCCTAGACAACCCCAAAATAAAGTCCATAGAAATGTCAGTCCAAGTTCCTTTAAGAATAGCACGCAAAAGTGTTCCCAAAGTTCTATTTACAACTTCAGTTTGTCCATCCGTTTGAGGATGACAAGTAGTAGATTACAACAATATTGACCAATGTTTAGCCCATAAAATAATCCAAAAATAGAATCCCTCCCCTTCTTAGTCCTAGGCAACCCCAAAATAAAGTCCATAGAAATGTCAATCCAAGTTCTTTTTAAGAATAGCACGCAAAAGTGTTCCCAAAGTTCTATTGACAACTTCAGTTTGTCCATCCGTTTGAGGATGACAAGTAGTAGATTACAACAATATTGAGCAAAGTTTAGCACATAAAGTGATTTCCAAAAATAGAATCTTTCACCTTCTTAGTCCTAGGCAACCCCAAAATAAAGTCCATAGAAATGTCAGTCCAAGTTCTTTTAAGAATAGCACGCAAAAGTGTTCCCAAAGTTCTATTTACAACTTCAGTTTGTCCATCCGTTTGAGGATGACAAGTAGTAGATTACAACAATATGGAGCAAAGTTTAGCCCATAAAGTAATCCTAAAATAGAATCCCTCCCCTTCTTAGTCCTAGGCAACCCCAAAATAAAGTCCATAGAAATGTCAATCAAAGTTCTTTTAAGAATAGCACGCACAAGTGTTCCCAAAGTTCTATTTACAACTTCAGTTTGTCCATCCGTTTGAGGATGACAAGTAGTAGATTACAACTTTATTGTGCAAAGTTTAGCCCATAAAGTAATCCAAAAATAGAATCCCTCCCCTTCTTAGTCCTAGGCAACCCCAAAATAAAGTCCATAGAAATGTCAATCCAAGTTCTTTTTAAGAATAGCACGCAAAAGTGTTCCCAAAGTTCTATTGACAACTTCGGTTTGTCCATCCGTTTGAGGATGACAAGTAGTAGATTACAACAATATGGAGCAAGGTTAGGCCATAAAGTAATCCAAAAATAGAATCCCTCCCCTTCTTAGTCCTAGGCAACCCCAAAATAAAGTGCATAGAAATGTCAATCCAAGTTCTTTTATGAATAGCACGCAAAAGTGTTCCCAAAGTTCTATTTACAACTTCAGTTTGTCCATCCGTTTGGGGATGACAAGTAGTAGATTACAACAATATTGAACAAAGTTTAGCCCATAAAGTAATCCGAAAATAGAATCCCTCCCCTTCTTTTAAGAATAGCACGCAAAAGTGATCCCAAAGTTCTATTGACAACTTCAGTTTGTCCATCTGTTTGAGGATGACAAGTAGTAGATTACAACAATATTGTGCAAAGTTTAGCCCATAAAGTAATCCAAAAATAGAATCCCTCCCCTTCTTAATCCTAGGCAACCCCAAAATAAAGTCCATAGAAATGTCAATCCAAGTTCTTTTTAAGAATAGCACGCAAAAGTGTTCCCAAAGTTCTATTTACAACTTCAGTTAGTCCATCCGTTTGAGGATGACAAGTAGTAGATTACAACAATATTGAGCAAAGTTTAGCACATAAAGTAATCCAAAAATAGAATCCCTCACCTTCTTAGTCCTAGGCAACCCCAAAATAAAGTCCATAGAAATGTCAGTCCAAGTTCCTTTAAGAATAGCACGCAAAAGTGTTCCCAAAGTTCTATTTACAACTTCAGTTTGTCCATCCGTTTGAGGATGACAAGTAGTAGATTACAACAATATGGAGCAAAGTTTAGCCCATAAAGTAATCCCAAAATAGAATTCCTCCCCTTCTTAGTCCTTGGCAACCCCAAAATAAAGTCCATAGAAATGTCAATCCAAGTTCTTTTTAAGAATAGCACGCAAAAGTGTTCCCAAAGTTCTATTTTACAACTTCAGTTTGTCCATCCGTTTGAGGATGACAAGTAGTAGATTACAACAATATTGAGCAAAGTTTAGCCCATAAAGTAATCCAAAAATAGAATCCCTCCCCTTCTTAGTCCTAGGCAACCCAAAAATAAAGTCCATAGAAATGTCAATCCAAGTTCTTTTTAAGAATAGCACGCAATAGCACATAAAGTAATCCAAAAATAGAATCCCTCACCTTCTTAGTCCTAGGCAACCCCAAAATAAAGTCCATAGAAATGTCAGTCCAAGTTCCTTTAAGAATAGCACGCAAAAGTGTTCCCAAAGTTCTATTTACAACTTCAGTTTGTCCATCCGTTTGAGGATGACAAGTAGTAGATTACAACAATATTGAGCAATGTTTAGCCCATAAAATAATCCAAAAATAGAATCCCTCCCCTTCTTAGTCCTAGGCAACCCCAAAATAAAGTCCATAGAAATGTCAATCCAAGTTCTTTTTAAGAATAGCACGCAAAAGTGTTCCCAAAGTTCTATTGACAACTTCAGTTTGTCCATCCGTTTGAGGATGACAAGTAGTAGATTACAACAATATTGAGCAAAGTTTAGCACATAAAGTGATTTCCAAAAATAGAATCTTTCACCTTCTTAGTCCTAGGCAACCCCAAAATAAAGTCCATAGAAAATGTCAGTCCAAGTTCTTTTAAGAATAGCACGCAAAAGTGTTCCCAAAGTTCTATTTACAACTTCAGTTTGTCCATCCGTTTGAGGATGACAAGTAGTAGATTACAACAATATGGAGCAAAGTTTAGCCCATAAAGTAATCCAAAAATAGAATCCCTCCCCTTCTTAGTCCTAGGCAACCCCAAAATAAAGTCCATAGAAATGTCAATCAAAGTTCTTTTAAGAATAGCACGCACAAGTGTTCCCAAAGTTCTATTTACAACTTCAGTTTGTCCATCCGTTTGGAGATGACAAGTAGTAGATTACAACAATATTGAGCAAAGTTTAGCCCATATAAGTTCTATTGACAACTTCAGTTTCTCCATCCGTTTGAGGATGACAAATAGTAGATTACAACAATATTGAGCAAAGTTTAGCCCATAAAGTAATCCAAAAATAGAATCCCTCCCTTTCTTAATCCTAGGCAACCCCAAAATAAAGTCCATAGAAATGTCAATCCAAGTTCTTTTTAAGAATAGCACGCAAAAGTGTTCCCAAAGTTCTATTTACAACTTCAGTTTGTCCATCCGTTTGGGGATGACAAGTAGTAGATTACAACAATATTGAGCAAAGTTTAGCCCATAAAGTAATCCGAAAATAGAATCCCTCCCTTCTTTTAAGAATAGCACGCAAAAGTGATCCCAAAGTTCTATTGACAACTTCAGTTTGTCCATCTGTTTGAGGATGACAAGTAGTAGATTACAACAATATTGTGCAAAGTTTAGCCCATAAAGTAATCCAAAAATAGAATCCCTCCCTTTCTTAATCCTAGGCAACCCCAAAATAAAGTCCATAGAAATGTCAATCCAAGTTCTTTTTAAGAATAGCACGCAAAAGTGTTCCCAAAGTTCTATTTACAACTTCATTTTGTCCATCTGTTTGAGGATGACAAGTAGTAGATTACAACAATAATGAGCAAAGTTTAGCACATAAAGTAATCCAAAAATAGAATCCCTCACCTTCTTAGTCCTAGGCAACCCCAAAATAAAGTCCATAGAAATGTCAGTCCAAGTTCCTTTAAGAATAGCACGCAAAAGTGTTCCCAAAGTTCTATTTACAACTTCAGTTTGTCCATCCGTTTGAGGATGACAAGTAGTAGATTACAACAATATTGACCAATGTTTAGCCCATAAAATAATCCAAAAATAGAATCCCTCCCCTTCTTAGTCCTAGGCAACCCCAAAATAAAGTCCATAGAAATGTCAATCCAAGTTCTTTTTAAGAATAGCACGCAAAAGTGTTCCCAAAGTTCTATTGACAACTTCAGTTTGTCCATCCGTTTGAGGATGACAAGTAGTAGATTACAACAATATTGAGCAAAGTTTAGCACATAAAGTGATTTCCAAAAATAGAATCTTTCACCTTCTTAGTCCTAGGCAACCCCAAAATAAAGTCCATAGAAAATGTCAGTCCAAGTTCTTTTAAGAATAGCACGCAAAAGTGTTCCCAAAGTTCTATTTACAACTTCAGTTTGTCCATCCGTTTGAGGATGACAAGTAGTAGATTACAACAATATGGAGCAAAGTTTAGCCCATAAAGTAATCCAAAAATAGAATCCCTCCCCTTCTTAGTCCTAGGCAACCCCAAAATAAAGTCCATAGAAATGTCAATCAAAGTTCTTTTAAGAATAGCACGCACAAGTGTTCCCAAAGTTCTATTTACAACTTCAGTTTGTCCATCCGTTTGGAGATGACAAGTAGTAGATTACAACAATATTGAGCAAAGTTTAGCCCATATAAGTTCTATTGACAACTTCAGTTTCTCCATCCGTTTGAGGATGACAAATAGTAGATTACAACAATATTGAGCAAAGTTTAGCCCATAAAGTAATCCAAAAATAGAATCCCTCCCTTTCTTAATCCTAGGCAACCCCAAAATAAAGTCCATAGAAATGTCAATCCAAGTTCTTTTTAAGAATAGCACGCAAAAGTGTTCCCAAAGTTCTATTTACAACTTCAGTTTGTCCATCCGTTTGGGGATGACAAGTAGTAGATTACAACAATATTGAGCAAAGTTTAGCCCATAAAGTAATCCGAAAATAGAATCCCTCCCTTCTTTTAAGAATAGCACGCAAAAGTGATCCCAAAGTTCTATTGACAACTTCAGTTTGTCCATCTGTTTGAGGATGACAAGTAGTAGATTACAACAATATTGTGCAAAGTTTAGCCCATAAAGTAATCCAAAAATAGAATCCCTCCCTTTCTTAATCCTAGGCAACCCCAAAATAAAGTCCATAGAAATGTCAATCCAAGTTCTTTTTAAGAATAGCACGCAAAAGTGTTCCCAAAGTTCTATTTACAACTTCATTTTGTCCATCTGTTTGAGGATGACAAGTAGTAGATTACAACAATAATGAGCAAAGTTTAGCACATAAAGTAATCCAAAAATAGAATCCCTCACCTTCTTAGTCCTAGGCAACCCCAAAATAAAGTCCATAGAAATGTCAGTCCAAGTTCCTTTAAGAATAGCACGCAAAAGTGTTCCCAAAGTTCTATTTACAACTTCAGTTTGTCCATCCGTTTGAGGATGACAAGTAGTAGATTACAACAATATGGAGCAAAGTTTAGCCCATAAAGTAATCCAAAAATAGAATTCCTCCCCTTCTTAGTCCTTGGCAACCCCAAAATAAAGTCTATAGAAATGTCAATCCAAGTTCTTTTTAAGAATAGCACGCAAAAGTGTTCCCAAAGTTCTATTTTACAACTTCAGTTTGTCCATCCGTTTGAGGATGACAAGTAGTAGATTACAACAATATTGAGCAAAGTTTAGCCCATAAAGTAATCCAAAAATAGAATCCCTCCCCTTCTTAGTCCTAGGCAACCCAAAAATAAAGTCCATAGAAATGTCAATCCAAGTTCTTTTTAAGAATAGCACGCAAAAGTGTTCCCAAAGTTCTATTTACAACTTCAGTTTGTCCATCCGTTTGAGGATGACAAGTAGTAGATTACAACAATATTGAGCAAAGTTTAGCCCATAAAGTAATCCAAAAATAGAATCCCTCCCCTTCTTAGTCCTAGGCAACCCAAAAATAAAGTCCATAGAAATGTCAATCCAAGTTCTTTTTAAGAATAGCACGCAAAAGTGTTCCCAAAGTTCTATTTACAACTTCAGTTTGTCCATCCGTTTGAGGATGACAAGTAGTAGATTACAACAATATTGAGCAAAGTTTAGCCCATAAAGTAATCCAAAAATAGAATCCCTCCCCTTCTTAGTCCTAGACAACCCCAAAATAAAGTGCATAGAAATGTCAATCCAAGTTCTTTTTAAGAATAGCACGCAAAAGTGTTCCCAAAGTTCTATTTACAACTTCAGTTTGTCCATCCGTTTGAGGATGACAAGTAGTAGATTACAACAATATTGAGCAAAGTTTAGCCCATAAAGTAATCCAAAAATAGAATCCCTCCCCTTCTTAGTCCTAGGCAACCCCAAAATAAAGTCCATAGAAATGTCAATCCAAGTTCTTTTTAAGAATAGCACGCAAAAGTGTTCCCAAAGTTCTATTGACAACTTCAGTTTGTCCATCCGTTTGAGGATGACAAGTAGTAGATTACAACAATATTGAGCAAAGTTTAGCACATAAAGTGATTTCCAAAAATAGAATCTTTCACCTTCTTAGTCCTAGGCAACCCCAAAATAAAGTCCATAGAAATGTCAGTCCAAGTTCTTTTAAGAATAGCACGCAAAAGTGTTCCCAAAGTTCTATTTACAACTTCAGTTTGTCCATCCGTTTGAGGATGACAAGTAGTAGATTACAACAATATGGAGCAAAGTTTAGCCCATAAAGTAATCCAAAAATAGAATCCCTCCCCTTCTTAGTCCTAGGCAACCCCAAAATAAAGTCCATAGAAATGTCAATCAAAGTTCTTTTAAGAATAGCACGCACAAGTGTTCCCAAAGTTCTATTTACAACTTCAGTTTGTCCATCCGTTTGGAGATGACAAGTAGTAGATTACAACAATATTGAGCAAAGTTTAGCCCATATAAGTTCTATTGACAACTTCAGTTTATCCATCCGTTTGAGGATGACAAATAGTAGATTACAACAATATTGAGCAAAGTTTAGCCCATAAAGTAATCCAAAAATAGAATCCCTCCCCTTCTTAGTCCTAGGCAACCCCAAAATAAAGTGCATAGAAATGTCAATCCAAGTTCTTTTTAAGAATAGCACGCAAAAGTGTTCCCAAAGTTCTATTTACAACTTCAGTTTGTCCATCCGTTTGAGGATGACAAGTAGTAGATTACAACTTTATTGTGCAAAGTTTAGCCCATAAAGTAATCCAAAAATAGAATCCCTCCCCTTCTTAGTCCTAGGCAACCCCAAAATAAAGTCCATAGAAATGTCAATCCAAGTTCTTTTTAAGAATAGCACGCAAAAGTGTTCCCAAAGTTCTATTGACAACTTCGGTTTGTCCATCCGTTTGAGGATGACAAGTAGTAGATTACAACAATATGGAGCAAGGTTAGGCCATAAAGTAATCCAAAAATAGAATCCCTCCCCTTCTTAGTCCTAGGCAACCCCAAAATAAAGTGCATAGAAATGTCAATCCAAGTTCTTTTATGAATAGCACGCAAAAGTGTTCCCAAAGTTCTATTTACAACTTCAGTTTGTCCATCCGTTTGGGGATGACAAGTAGTAGATTACAACAATATTGAACAAAGTTTAGTTCATAAAGTAATCCGAAAATAGAATCCCTCCCCTTCTTTTAAGAATAGCACGCAAAAGTGATCCCAAAGTTCTATTGACAACTTCAGTTTGTCCATCTGTTTGAGGATGACAAGTAGTAGATTACAACAATATTGTGCAAAGTTTAGCCCATAAAGTAATCCAAAAATAGAATCCCTCCCCTTCTTAATCCTAGGCAACCCCAAAATAAAGTCCATAGAAATGTCAATCCAAGTTCTTTTTAAGAATAGCACGCAAAAGTGTTCCCAAAGTTCTATTTACAACTTCAGTTAGTCCATCCGTTTGAGGATGACAAGTAGTAGATTACAACAATATTGAGCAAAGTTTAGCACATAAAGTAATCCAAAAATAGAATCCCTCACCTTCTTAGTCCTAGGCAACCCCAAAATAAAGTCCATAGAAATGTCAGTCCAAGTTCCTTTAAGAATAGCACGCAAAAGTGTTCCCAAAGTTCTATTTACAACTTCAGTTTGTCCATCCGTTTGAGGATGACAAGTAGTAGATTACAACAATATGGAGCAAAGTTTAGCCCATAAAGTAATCCCAAAATAGAATTCCTCCCCTTCTTAGTCCTTGGCAACCCCAAAATAAAGTCCATAGAAATGTCAATCCAAGTTCTTTTTAAGAATAGCACGCAAAAGTGTTCCCAAAGTTCTATTTTACAACTTCAGTTTGTCCATCCGTTTGAGGATGACAAGTAGTAGATTACAACAATATTGAGCAAAGTTTAGCCCATAAAGTAATCCAAAAATAGAATCCCTCCCCTTCTTAGTCCTAGGCAACCCAAAAATAAAGTCCATAGAAATGTCAATCCAAGTTCTTTTTAAGAATAGCACGCAAAAGTGTTCCCAAAGTTCTATTTACAACTTCAGTTTGTCCATCCGTTTTCTTTTAAGAATAGCACGCAAAAGTGTTCCCAAAGTTCTATTTACAACTTCAGTTTGTCCATCCGTTTGAGGATGACAAGTAGTAGATTACAACAATATGGAGCAAAGTTTAGCCCATAAAGTAATGCAAAAATAGAATCCCTCCCCTTCTTAGTCCTAGGCAACCCCAAAATAAAGTCCATAGAAATGTCAATCCAAGTTCTTTTAAGAATAGCACGCACAAGTGTTCCCAAAGTTCTATTTACAACTTCAGTTTGTCCATCCGTTTGGGGATGACAAATAGTAGATTACAACAATATTGAGCAAAGTTTAGCCCATATAAGTTCTATTGACAACTTCAGTTTGTCCATCCGTTTGAGGATGACAAGTAGTAGATTACAACAATATTGAGCAATGTTTAGCCCATAAAGTAATCCAAAAATAGAATCCCTCCCCTTCTTAGTCCTAGGCAACCCCAAAATAAAGTGCATAGAAATGTCAATCCAAGTTCTTTTTAAGAATAGCACGCACAAGTGTTCCCAAAGTTCTATTTACAACTTCAGTTTGTCCATCCGTTTGAGGATGACAAGTAGTAGATTACAACAATATTGAGCAAAGTTTAGCCCATAAAGTAATCCAAAAATAGAATCCCTCACCTTCTTAGTCCTAGGCAACCCCAAAATAAAGTGCATAGAAATGTCAGTCCAAGTTCTTTTAAGAATAGCACGCAAAAGTGTTCCCAAAGTTCTATTTACAACTTCAGTTTGTCCATCCGTTTGAGGATGACAAGTAGTAGATTACAACAATATGGAGCAAAGTTTAGCCCATAAAGTAATGCAAAAATAGAATCCCTCCCCTTCTTAGTCCTAGGCAACCCCAAAATAAAGTCCATAGAAATGTCAATCCAAGTTCTTTTAAGAATAGCACGCACAAGTGTTCCCAAATTTCTATTTACAACTTCAGTTTGTCCATCCGTTTGGGGATGACAAGTAGTAGATTACAACAATATTGAGCAAAGTTTAGCCCATATAAGTTTTATTGACAACTTCAGTTTGTCCATCCGTTTGAGGATGACAAATAGTAGATTACAACAATATTGAGCAAAGTTTAGCCCATAAAGTAAACCAAAAATAGAATCCCTCCCCTTCTTAGTCCTAGGCAACCCCAGAATAAAGTCCATAGAAATGTCAATCCAAGTTCTTTTTAAGAATAGCACGCAAAAGTGTTCTCAAAGTTCTATTTACAACTTCAGTTTGTCCATCCGTTTGAGGATGACAAGTAGTAGATTACAACAATATTGAGCAAAGTTTAGCCCATAAAGTAATCCAAAAATAGAATCCCTCACCTTCTCAGTCCTAGGCAACCCCAAAATAAAGTGCATAGAAATGTCAATCCAAGTTCTTTTTAAGAATAGCACGCAAAAGTGTTCCCAAAGTTCTATTTACAACTTCAGTTTGTCCATCCGTTTGAGGATGACAAGTAGTAGATTACAACAATATTGAGCAAAGTTTAGCACATAAAGTGATTTCCAAAAATAGAATCTTTCACCTTCTTAGTCCTAGGCAACCCCAAAATAAAGTCCATAGAAATGTCATTCCAAGTTCTTTTAAGAATAGCACGCAAAAGTGTTCCCAAAGTTCTATTTACAACTTCAGTTTGTCCATCCGTTTGAGGATGACAAGTAGTAGATTACAACAATATTGAGCAAAGTTTAGCCCATAAAGTAATCCAAAAATAGAATCCCTCACCTTCTTAGTCCTAGGCAACCCCAAAATAAAGTCCACAGAAATGTCAGTCCAAGTTCTTTTAAGAATAGCACGCAAAAGTGTTCCCAAAGTTCTATTTACAACTTCAGTTTGTCCATCCGTTTGGCGATGACAAGTAGTAGATTACAACAATATTGAGCAAAGTTTAGCCCATATAAGTTCTATTGACAACTTCAGTTTGTCCATCCGTTTGAGGATGACAAGTAGTAGATTACAACAATATTGAGCAATGTTTAGCCCATAAAGTAATCCAAAAATAGAATCCCTCCCCTTCTTAGTCCTAGGCAACCCCAAAATAAAGTGCATAGAAATGTCAATCCAAGTTCTTTTTAAGAATAGCACGCACAAGTGTTCCCAAAGTTCTATTTACAACTTCAGTTTGTCCATCCGTTTGAGGATGACAAGTAGTAGATTACAACAATATTGAGCAAAGTTTAGCCCATAAAATAATCCAAAAATAGAATCCCTCACCTTCTTAGTCCAAGGCAACCCCAAAATAAAGTGCATAGAAATGTCAGTCCAAGTTCTTTTAAGAATAGCACGCAAAAGTGTTCCCAAAGTTCTATTTACAACTTCAGTTTGTCCATCCGTTTGAGGATGACAAGTAGTAGATTACAACAATATGGAGCAAAGTTTAGCCCATAAAGTAATGCAAAAATAGAATCCCTCCCCTTCTTAGTCCTAGGCAACCCCAAAATAAAGTCCATAGAAATGTCAATCCAAGTTCTTTTAAGAATAGCACGCACAAGTGTTCCCAAAGTTCTATTTACAACTTCAGTTTGTCCATCCGTTGGGGATGACAAGTAGTAGATTACAACAATATTGAGCAAAGTTTAGCCCATATAAGTTCTATTGACAACTTCAGTTTGTCCATCCGTTTGAGGATGACAAATAGTAGATTACAACAATATTGAGCAAAGTTTAGCCCATAAAGTAATCCAAAAATAGAATCCCTCACCTTCTCAGTCCTAGGCAACCCCAAAATAAAGTGCATAGAAATGTCAATCCAAGTTCTTTTTAAGAATAGCACGCAAAAGTGTTCCCAAAGTTCTATTTACAACTTCAGTTTGTCCATCCGTTTGAGGATGACAAGTAGTAGATTACAACAATATTGAGCAAAGTTTAGCCCATAAAGTAATGCAAAAATAGAATCCCTCCCCTTCTTAGTCCTAGGCAACCCCAAAATAAAGTCCATAGAAATGTCAATCCAAGTTCTTTTAAGAATAGCACGCACAAGTGTTCCCAAAGTTCTATTTACAACTTCAGTTTGTCCATCCGTTTGGGGATGACAAGTAGTAGATTACAACAATATTGAGCAAAGTTTAGCCCATATAAGTTCTATTGACAACTTCAGTTTGTCCATCCGTTTGAGGATGACAAATAGTAGATTACAACAATATTGAGCAAAGTTTAGCCCATAAAGTAATCCAAAAATAGAATCCCTCCCCTTCTTAGTCCTAGGCAACCCCAAAATAAAGTCCATAGAAATGTCAATCCAAGTTCTTTTTAAGAATAGCACGCAAAAGTGTTCCCAAAGTTCTATTTACAACTTCAGTTTGTCCATCCGTTTGAGGATGACAAGTAGTAGATTACAACAATATGGAGCAAAGTTTAGCCCATAAAGTAATGCAAAAATAGAATCCCTCCCCTTCTTAGTCCTAGGCAACCCCAAAATAAAGTCCATAGAAATGTCAATCCAAGTTCTTTTTAAGAATAGCACGCAAAAGTTTTCCCAAAGTTCTATTGACTACTTCAGTTTGTCCATCTGTTTGAGGATGACAAGTAGTAGATTACAACAATATTGAGCAAAGTTTAGCCCATAAAGTAATCCAAAAATAGAATTCCTCCCCTTCTCAGTCCTAGGCAACCCCAAAATAAAGTGCATAGAAATGTCAATCCAAGTTCTTTTTAAGAATAGCACGCAAAAGTGTTCCCAACCAAAGTTCTATTTACAACTTCAGTTTGTCCATCCGTTTGAGGATGACAAGTAGTAGATTACAACAATATTGAGCAAAGTTTAGCCCATAAAGTAATCCAAAAATAGAATCCCTCCCCTTCTTAGTCCTAGGCAACCCCAAAATAAAGTCCATAGAAATGTCAATCCAAGTTCTTTTTAAGAATAGCACGCAAAAGTGTTCCCAAAGTTCTATTTACAACTTCAGTTTGTCCATCCGTTTGAGGATGACAAGTAGTAGATTACAACAATATTGAGCAAAGTTTAGCCCATAAAGTAATCCAAAAATAGAATCCCTCACCTTCTTAGTCCTAGGCAACCCCAAATAAAGTGCATAGAAATGTCAGTCCAAGTTCTTTTAAGAATAGCACGCAAAAGTGTTCCCAAAGTTCTATTTACAACTTCAGTTTGTCCATCCGTTTGAGGATGACAAGTAGTAGATTACAACAATATGGAGCAAAGTTTAGCCCATAAAGTAATGCAAAAATAGAATCCCTCCCCTTCTTAGTCCTAGGCAACCCCAAAATAAAGTCCATAGAAATGTCAATCCAAGTTCTTTTAAGAATAGCACGCACAAGTGTTCCCAAATTTCTATTTACAACTTCAGTTTGTCCATCCGTTTGGGGATGACAAGTAGTAGATTACAACAATATTGAGCAAAGTTTAGCCCATATAAGTTCTATTGACAACTTCAGTTTGTCCATCCGTTTGAGGATGACAAATAGTAGATTACAACAATATTGAGCAAAGTTTAGCCCATAAAGTAAACCAAAAATAGAATCCCTCCCCTTCTCAGTCCTAGGCAACCCCAAAATAAAGTGCATAGAAATGTCAATCCAAGTTCTTTTTAAGAATAGCACGCAAAAGTGTTCCCAAAGTTCTATTTACAACTTCAGTTTGTCCATCCGTTTGAGGATGACAAGTAGTAGATTACAACAATATTGAGCAAAGTTTAGCCCATAAAGTAATCCAAAAATAGAATCCCTCCCCTTCTTAGTCCTAGGCAACCCCAAAATAAAGTGCATAGAAATGTTAATCCAAGTTCTTTTAAGAATAGCACGCACAAGTGTTCCCAAAGTTCTATTTACAACTTTAGTTTGTCCATCCGTTTGAGGATGACAAGTTGTAGATTACAACTTTATTGTGCAAAGTTTAGCCCATAAAGTAATCCAAAAATAGAATCCCTCCCATTCTTAGTCCTAGGCAACCCCAAAATAAAGTCCATAGAAATGTCAATCCAAGTTCTTTTTAAGAATAGCACGCAAAAGTGTTCCCAAAGTTCTATTTACAACTTCAGTTTGTCCATCTGTTTGAGGATGACAAGTAGTAGATTACAACAATATTGAGCAAAGTTTAGCCATATAAGTTCTATTGACAACTTCAGTTTTTCCATCCGTTTGAGGATGACAAGTAGTAGATTACAACAATATTGAGCAAAGTTTAGCCCATAAAGTAATCCAAAAATAGAATCCCTCCCCTTCTTAGTCCTAGACAACCCCAAAATAAAGTGCATAGAAATGTTAATCCAAGTTCTTTTAAGAATAGCACGCACAAGTGTTCCCAAAGTTCTATTTACAACTTCAGTTTGTCCATCCGTTTGAGGATGACAAGTAGTAGATTACAACAATATTGAGCAAAGTTTAGCCCATAAAGTAATCCAAAAATAGAATCCCTCACCTTCTTAGTCCTAGGCAACCCAAAAATAAAGTCCACAGAAATGTCAGTCCAAGTTCTTTTAAGAATAGCACGCAAAAGTGTTCCCAAAGTTCTATTTACAACTTCAGTTTGTCCATCCGTTTGAGGATGACAAGTAGTAGATTACAACAATATGGAGCAAAGTTTAGCCCATAAAGTAATGCAAAAATAGAATCCCTCCCCTTCTTAGTCCTAGGCAACCCCAAAATAAAGTCCATAGAAATGTCAATCCAAGTTCTTTTAAGAATAGCACGCACAAGTGTTCCCAAAGTTCTATTTACAACTTCAGTTTGTCCATCCGTTTGGGGATGACAAGTAATAGATTACAACAATATTGAGCAAAGTTTAGCCCATATAAGTTCTATTGACAACTTCAGTTTGTCCATCCGTTTGAGGATGACAAATAGTAGATTACAACAATATTGAGCAAAGTTTAGCCCATAAAGTAATCCAAAAATAGAATCCCTCCCCTTCTTAGTCCTAGGCAACCCCAAAATAAAGTCCATAGAAATGTCAATCCAAGTTCTTTTTAAGAATAGCACGCAAAAGTGTTCCCAAAGTTCTATTTACAACTTCAGTTTGTCCATCCGTTTGAGGATGACAAGTAGTAGATTACAACAATATGGAGCAAAGTTTAGCCCATAAAGTAATGCAAAAATAGAATCCCTCCCCTTCTTAGTCCTAGGCAACCCCAAAATAAAGTCCATAGAAATGTCAATCCAAGTTCTTTTTAAGAATAGCACGCAAAAGTGTTCCCAAAGTTCTATTGACTACTTCAGTTTGTCCATCTGTTTGAGGATGACAAGTAGTAGATTACAACAATATTGAGCAAAGTTTAGCCCATAAAGTAATCCAAAAATAGAATTCCTCCCCTTCTCAGTCCTAGGCAACCCCAAAATAAAGTGCATAGAAATGTCAATCCAAGTTCTTTTTAAGAATAGCACGCACAAGTGTTCCCAAAGTTCTATTTACAACTTCAGTTTGTCCATCCGTTTGGGGATGACAAGTAGTAGATTACAACAATATTGAGCAAAGGTTTGGCCATATGAGTTCTATTGACAACTTCAGTTTTTCCATCCGTTTGAGGATGACAAGTAGTAGATTACAACAATATTGCGCAAAGTTTAGCCCATAAAGTAATCCAAAAATAGAATCCCTCCCCTTCTTAGTCCTAGACAACCCCAAAATAAAGTGCATAGAAATGTTAATCCAAGTTCTTTTAAGAATAGCACGCACAAGTGTTCCCAAAGTTCTATTTACAACTTCAGTTTGTCCATCCGTTTGAGGATGACAAGTAGTAGATTACAACAATATTGAGCAAAGTTTAGCCCATAAAGTAATCCAAAAATAGAATCCCTCACCTTCTTAGTCCTAGGCAACCCAAAAATAAAGTCCACAGAAATGTCAGTCCAAGTTCTTTTAAGAATAGCACGCAAAAGTGTTCCCAAAGTTCTATTTACAACTTCAGTTTGTCCATCCGTTTGAGGATGACAAGTAGTAGATTACAACAATATGGAGCAAAGTTTAGCCCATAAAGTAATGCAAAAATAGAATCCCTCCCCTTCTTAGTCCTAGGCAACCCCAAAATAAAGTCCGTAGAAATGTCAATCCAAGTTCTTTTAAGAATAGCACGAACAAGTGTTCCCAAAGTTCTATTTACAACTTCAGTTTGTCCATCCGTTTGGGGATGACAAGTAGTAGATTACAACAATATTTAGCAAAGTTTAGCCCATATAAGTTCTATTGACAACTTCAGTTTGTCCATCCGTTTGAGGATGACAAATAGTAGATTACAACAATATTGAGCAAAGTTTAGCCCATAAAGTAATCCAAAAATAGAATCCCTCCCCTTCTTAGTCCTAGGCAACCCCAAAATAAAGTCCATAGAAATGTCAATCCAAGTTCTTTTTAAGAATAGCACGCAAAAGTGTTCCCAAAGTTCTATTTACAACTTCAGTTTGTCCATCCGTTTGAGGATGACAAGTAGTAGATTACAACAATATGGAGCAAAGTTTAGCCCATAAAGTAATGCAAAAATAGAATCCCTCCCCTTCTTAGTCCTAGGCAACCCCAAAATAGAGTCCATAGAAATGTCAATCCAAGTTCTTTTTAAGAATAGCACGCAAAAGTGTTCCCAAAGTTCTATTGACTACTTCAGTTTGTCCATCTGTTTGAGGATGACAAGTAGTAGATTACAACAATATTGAGCAAAGTTTAGCCCATAAAGTAATCCAAAAATAGAATCCCTCCCCTTCTCAGTCCTAGGCAACCCCAAAATAAAGTGCATAGAAATATCAATCAAAGTTCTTTTTAAGAATAGCACGCAAAAGTGTTCCCAAAGTTCTATTTACAACTTCAGTTTGTCCATCCGTTTGAGAATGACAAGTAGTAGATTACAACAATATTGAGCAAAAGGTTAGGCCATATAAGTTCTTTTGACAACTTCAGTTTTTCCATCCGTTTGAGGATGACAAGTAGTAGATTACAACAATATTGAGCAAAGTTTAGCCCATAAAGTAATCCAAAAATAGAATCCCTCCACTTCTTAGTCCTAGACAACCCCAAAATAAAGTGCATAGAAATGTTAATCCAAGTTCTTTTAAGAATAGCACGCACAAGTGTTCCCAAAGTTCTATTTACAACTTCAGTTTTTCCATCCGTTTGAGGATGACAAGTAGTAGATTACAACAATATTGAGCAAAGTTTAGCCCATAAAGTAATCCAAAAATAGAATCCCTCACCTTCTTAGTCCTAGGCAACCCCAAAATAAAGTCCATAGAAATGTCAGTCCAAGTTCCTTTAAGAATAGCACGCAAAAGTGTTCCCAAAGTTCTATTTACAACTTCAGTTTGTCCATCCGTTTGAGGATGACAAGTAGTAGATTACAACAATATGGAGCAAAGTTTAGCCCATAAAGTAATGCAAAAATAGAATCCCTCCCCTTCTTAGTCCTAGGCAACCCCAAAATAAAGTCCATAGAAATGTCAATCCAAGTTCTTTTAAGAATAGCACGCACAAGTGTTCCCAAAGTTCTATTTACAACTTCAGTTTGTCCATCCGTTTGGGGATGACAAGTAGTAGATTACAACAATATTGAGCAAAGTTTAGCCCATATAAGTTCTATTGACAACTTCAGTTTGTCCATCCGTTTGAGGATGACAAATAGTAGATTACAACAATATTGAGCAAAGTTTAGCCCATAAAGTAATCCAAAAATAGAATCCCTCCCCTTCTTAGTCCTAGGCAACCCCAAAATAAAGTCCATAGAAATGTCAATCCAAGTTCTTTTTAAGAATAGCACGCAAAAGTGTTCCCAAAGTTCTATTTACAACTTCAGTTTGTCCATCTGTTTGAGGATGACAAGTAGTAGATTACAACTTTATTGTGCAAAGTTTAGCCCATAAAGTAATCCAAAAATAGAATCCCTCCCCTTCTTAGTCCTAGGCAACCCCAAAATAAAGTCCATAGAAATGTCAATCCAAGTTCTTTTTAAGAATAACACGCAAAAGTGTTCCCAAAGTTCTATTGACAACTTCAGTTTGTCCATCCGTTTGAGGATGACAAGTAGTAGATTACAACAATATGGAGCAAAGTTAGGCCATAAAGTAATCCAAAAATAGAATCCCTCCCCTTCTTAGTCCTAGGCAACCCCCAAATAAAGTGCATAGAAATGTCAATCCAAGTTCTTTTTAAGAATAGCACGCACAAGTGTTCCCAAAGTTCTATTTACAACTTCAGTTTGTCCATCCGTTTGGGGATGACAAGTAGTAGATTACAACAATATTGAGCAAAGTTTAGCCCATATGAGTTCTATTGACAACTTCAGTTTGTCCATCCGTTTGAGGATGACAAGTAGTAGATTACAACAATATTGAGCAAAGTTTAGCCCATAAAGTAATCCAAAAATAGAATCTCTCCCCTTCTTAGTCCTAGGCAACCCCAAAATAAAGTCCATAGAAATGTCAATCCAAGTTCTTTTTAAGAATAGCACGCAAAAGTGTTCCCAAAGTTCTATTTACAACTTCAGTTTGTCCATCCGTTTGAGGATGACAAGTAGTAGATTACAACAATATTGAGCAAAGTTTAGCCCATAAAGTAATCCAAAAATAGAATCCCTCACCTTCTTAGTCCTAGGCAACCCCAAAATAAAGTCCATAGAAATGTCAGTCCAAGTTCCTTTAAGAATAGCACGCAAAAGTGTTCCCAAAGGTCTATTTACAACTTCAGTTTATCCATCCGTTTGAGGATGACATGTAGTAGATTACAACAATATTGAGCAAAGTTTAGCCCATAAAGTAATCCAAAAATAGAATCCCTCCCCTTCTTTTAAGAATAGCACGCAAAAGTGTTCCCAAAGTTCTATTGACAACTTCAGTTTGTCCATCTGTTTGATGATGACAAGTAGTAGATTACAACAATATTGAGCAAAGTTTAGCCCATAAAGTAATCCAAAAATAGAATCCCTCCCCTTCTCAGTCCTAGGCAACCCCAAAATAAAGTGCATAGAAATGTCAATCCAAGTTCTTTTTAAGAATAGCACGCAAAAGTGTTCCCAAAGTTCTATTTACAACTTCAGTTTGTCCATCCGTTTGAGAATGACAAGTAGTAGATTACAACAATATTGAGCAAAGGTTAGGCCATATAAGTTCTATTGACAACTTCAGTTTTTCCATCCGTTTGAGGATGACAAGTAGTAGATTACAACAATATTGAGCAAATTTTAGCCCATAAAGTAATCCAAAAATAGAATCCCTCCACTTCTTAGTCCTAGACAACCCCAAAATAAAGTGCATAGAAATGTTAATCCAAGTTCTTTTAAGAATAGCACGCACAAGTGTTCCCAAAGTTCTATTTACAACTTCAGTTTTTCCATCCGTTTGAGGATGACAAGTAGTAGATTACAACAATATTGAGCAAAGTTTAGCCCATAAAGTAATCCAAAAATAGAATCCCTCACCTTCTTAGTCCTAGGCAACCCCAAAATAAAGTCCATAGAAATGTCAGTCCAAGTTCCTTTAAGAATAGCACGCAAAAGTGTTCCCAAAGTTCTATTTACAACTTCAGTTTGTCCATCCGTTTGAGGATGACAAGTAGTAGATTACAACAATATGGAGCAAAGTTTAGCCCATAAAGTAATGCAAAAATAGAATCCCTCCCCTTCTTAGTCCTAGGCAACCCCAAAATAAAGTCCATAGAAATGTCAATCCAAGTTCTTTTAAGAATAGCACGCACAAGTGTTCCCAAAGTTCTATTTACAACTTCAGTTTGTCCATGCGTTTGGGGATGACAAGTAGTAGATTACAACAATATTGAGCAAAGTTTATCCCATATAAGTTCTATTGACAACTTCAGTTTGTCCATCCGTTTGAGGATGACAAATAGTAGATTACAACAATATTGAGCAAAGTTTAGCCCATAAAGTAATCCAAAAATAGAATTCCTCCCCTTCTTAGTCCTAGGCAACCCCAAAATAAAGTCCATAGAAATGTCAATCCAAGTTCTTTTTAAGAATAGCACGCAAAAGTGTTCCCAAAGTTCTATTTACAACTTCAGTTTGTCCATCCGTTTGAGGATGACAAGTAGTAGATTACAACTTTATTGTGCAAAGTTTAGCCCATAAAGTAATCCAAAAATAGAATCCCTCCCCTTCTTAGTCCTAGGCAACCCCAAAATAAAGTCCATAGAAATGTCAATCCAAGTTCTTTTTAAGAATAACACGCAAAAGTGTTCCCAAAGTTCTATTGACAACTTCAGTTTGTCCATCCGTTTGAGGATGACAAGTAGTAGATTACAACAATATGGAGCAAAGTTAGGCCATAAAGTAATCCAAAAATAGAATCCCTCCCCTTCTTAGTCCTAGGCAACCCCCAAATAAAGTGCATAGAAATGTCAATCCAAGTTCTTTTTAAGAATAGCACGCACAAGTGTTCCCAAAGTTCTATTTACAACTTCAGTTTGTCCATCCGTTTGGGGATGACAAGTAGTAGATTACAACAATATTGAGCAAAGTTTAGCCCATATGAGTTCTATTGACAACTTCAGTTTGTCCATCCGTTTGAGGATGACAAGTAGTAGATTACAACAATATTGAGCAAAGTTTAGCCCATAAAGTAATCCAAAAATAGAATCTCTCCCCTTCTTAGTCCTAGGCAACCCCAAAATAAAGTCCATAGAAATGTCAATCCAAGTTCTTTTTAAGAATAGCACGCAAAAGTGTTCCCAAAGTTCTATTTACAACTTCAGTTTGTCCATCCGTTTGAGGATGACAAGTAGTAGATTACAACAATATTGAGCAAAGTTTAGCCCATAAAGTAATCCAAAAATAGAATCCCTCACCTTCTTAGTCCTAGGCAACCCCAAAATAAAGTCCATAGAAATGTCAGTCCAAGTTCCTTTAAGAATAGCACGCAAAAGTGTTCCCAAAGGTCTATTTACAACTTCAGTTTGTCCATCCGTTTGAAGATGACATGTAGTAGATTACAACAATATTGAGCAAAGTTTAGCCCATAAAGTAATCCAAAAATAGAATCCCTCCCCTTCTTTTAAGAATAGCACGCAAAAGTGTTCCCAAAGTTCTATTGACAACTTCAGTTTGTCCATCTGTTTGATGATGACAAGTAGTAGATTACAACAATATTGAGCAAAGTTTAGCCCATAAAGTAATCCAAAAATAGAATCCCTACCCTTCTCAGTCCTAGGCAACCCCAAAATAAAGTGCATAGAAATGTCAATCCAAGTTCTTTTTAAGAATAGTACGCAAAAGTGTTCCCAAAGTTCTATTTACAACTTCAGTTTGTCCATCCTTTTGAGAATGACAAGTAGTAGATTACAACAATATTGAGCAAAGGTTAGGCCATATAAGTTCTATTGACAACTTCAGTTTTTCCATCCGTTTGAGGATGACAAGTAGTAGATTACAACAATATTGAGCAAAGTTTAGCCCATAAAGTAATCCAAAAATAGAATCCCTCCCCTTCTTAGTCCTAGGCAACCCCAAAATAAAGTGCATAGAAATGTTAATCCAAGTTCTTTTAAGAATAGCACGCACAAGTGTTCCCAAAGTTCTATTTACAACTTCAGTTTGTCCATCCGTTTGAGGATGACAAGTAGTAGATTACAACAATATTGAGCAAAGTTTAGCCCATAAAGTAATCCAAAAATAGAATCCCTCACCTTCTTAGTCCTAGGCAACCCCAAAATAAAGTCCACAGAAATGTCAGTCCAAGTTCCTTTAAGAATAGCACGCAAAAGTGTTCCCAAAGGTCTATTTACAACTTCAGTTTGTCCATCCGTTTGAGGATGACATGTAGTAGATTACAACAATATTGAGCAAAGTTTAGCCCATAAAGTAATCCAAAAATAGAATCCCTCCCCTTCTTTTAAGAATAGCACGCAAAAGTGTTCCCAAAGTTCTATTGACAACTTCAGTTTGTCCATCTGTTTGATGATGACAAGTAGTAGATTACAACAATATTGAGCAAAGTTTAGCCCATAAAGTAATCCAAAAATAGAATCCCTCACCTTCTTAGTCCTAGGCAACCCCAAAATAAAGTCCACAGAAATGTCAGTCCAAGTTCTTTTAAGAATAGCACGCAAAAGTGTTCCCAAAGTTCTATTTACAACTTCAGTTTGTCCATCCGTTTGGGGATGACAAGTAGTAGATTACAACAATATTGAGCAAAGTTTAGCCCATATAAGTTCTATTGACAACTTCAGTTTGTCCATCCGTTTGAGGATGACAAATAGTAGATTACAACAATATTGAGCAAAGTTTAGCCCATAAAGTAATCCAAAAATAGAATCCCTCCCCTTCTTAGTCCTAGGCAACCCAAGAATAAAGTCCATAGAAATGTCAATCCAAGTTCTTTTTAAGAATAGCACGCAAAAGTGTTCTCAAAGTTCTATTTACAACTTCAGTTTGTCCATCCGTTTGAGGATGACAAGTAGTAGATTACAACAATATTGAGCAAAGTTTAGCCATAAAGTAATCCAAAAATAGAATCCCTTCCCTTCTTAGTCCTAGGCAACCCAAAAATAAAGTGCATAGAAATGTCAATCCAAGTTCTTTTTAAGAATAGCACGCAAAAGTGTTCCCAAAGTTCTATTTACAACTTCAGTTTGTCCATCCGTTTGAGGATGACAAGTTGTAGATTACAACTTTATTGTGCAAAGTTTAGCCCATAAAGTAATCCAAAAATAGAATCTCTCACCTTCTTAGTCCTAGGCAACCCCAAAATAAAGTCCATAGAAATGTCAGTCCAAGTTCCTTTAAGAATAGCACGCAAAAGTGTTCCCAAAGGTCTATTTACAACTTCAGTTTGTCCATCCGTTTGAGGATGACATGTAGTAGATTACAACAATATTGAGCAAAGTTTAGCCCATAAAGTAATCCAAAAATAGAATCCCTCCCCTTCTTTTAAGAATAGCACGCAAAAGTGTTCCCAAAGTTCTATTGACAACTTCAGTTTGTCCATCTGTTTGATGATGACAAGTAGTAGATTACAACAATATTGAGCAAAGTTTAGCCCATAAAGTAATCCAAAAATAGAATCCCTACCCTTCTCAGTCCTAGGCAACCCCAAAATAAAGTGCATAGAAATGTCAATCCAAGTTCTTTTTAAGAATAGTACGCAAAAGTGTTCCCAAAGTTCTATTTACAACTTCAGTTTGTCCATCCGTTTGAGAATGACAAGTAGTAGATTACAACAATATTGAGCAAAGGTTAGGCCATATAAGTTCTATTGACAACTTCAGTTTTTCCATCCGTTTGAGGATGACAAGTAGTAGATTACAACAATATTGAGCAAAGTTTAGCCCATAAAGTAATCCAAAAATAGAATCCCTCCCCTTCTTAGTCCTAGGCAACCCCAAAATAAAGTGCATAGAAATGTTAATCCAAGTTCTTTTAAGAATAGCACGCACAAGTGTTCCCAAAGTTCTATTTACAACTTCAGTTTGTCCATCCGTTTGAGGATGACAAGTAGTAGATTACAACAATATTGAGCAAAGTTTAGCCCATAAAGTAATCCAAAAATAGAATCCCTCACCTTCTTAGTCCTAGGCAACCCCAAAATAAAGTCCACAGAAATGTCAGTCCAAGTTCTTTTAAGAATAGCACGCAAAAGTGTTCCCAAAGTTCTATTTACAACTTAAGTTTGTCCATCTGTTTGAGGATGACAAGTAGTAGATTACAACAATATGGAGCAATGTTTAGCCCATAAAGTAATGCAAAAATAGAATCCCTCCCCTTCTTAGTCCTAGGCAACCCCAAAATAAAGTCCATAGAAATGTCAATCCAAGTTCTTTTAAGAATAGCACGCAAAAGTGTTCCCAAAGTTCTATTTACAACTTCAGTTTGTCCATCCGTTTGGGGATGACAAGTAGTAGATTACAACAATATTGAGCAAAGTTTAACCCATATAAGTTCTATTGACAACTTCAGTTTGTCCATCCGTTTGAGGATGACAAGTAGTAGATTACAACAATATTGAGCAATGTTTAGCCCATAAAGTAATCCAAAAATAGAATCCCTCCCCTTCTTAATCCTAGGCAACCCCAAAATAAAGTGCATAGAAATGTCAATCCAAGTTCTTTTTAAGAATAGCACGCACAAGTGTTCCCAAAGTTCTATTTACAACTTCAGTTTGTCCATCCGTTTGAGGATGACAAGTAGTAGATTACAACAATATTGAGCAAAGTTTAGCCCATAAAGTAATCCAAAAATAGAATCCCTCACCTTCTTAGTCCTAGGCAACCCCAAAATAAAGTGCATAGAAATGTCAGTCCAAGTTCTTTTAAGAATAGCATGCAAAAGTGTTCCCAAAGTTCTATTTACAACTTCAGTTTGTCCATCCGTTTGAGGATGACAAGTAGTAGATTACAACAATATGGAGCAAAGTTTAGCCCATAAAGTAATGCAAAAATAGAATCCCTCCCCTTCTTAGTCCTAGGCAACCCCAAAATAAAGTCCATAGAAATGTCAATCCAAGTTCTTTTAAGAATAGCACGCACAAGTGTTCCCAAAGTTCTATTTACAACTTCAGTTTGTCCATCCGTTTGGGGATGACAAGTAGTAGATTACAACAATATTGAGCAAAGTTTAGCCCATATAAGTTCTATTGACAACTTCAGTTTGTCCATCCGTTTGAGGATGACAAATAGTAGATTACAACAATATTGAGCAAAGTTTAGCCCATAAAGTAATCCAAAAATAGAATCCCTCCCCTTCTTAGTCCTAGGCAACCCCAGAATAAAGTCCATAGAAATGTCAATCCAAGTTCTTTTTAAGAATAGCACGCAAAAGTGTTCTTGTAAGGCCCGAGATAATAAAGATGATATTATTTTAATCCGAGAGTATGTAATTGGAAACTTTTGGAGTGTTGATTTATATTCCAAGATGTTTGCAATTATTTAGGATTGAAATGGAATTATTTAGGATTGAATTGAATTAAAAAGATTGAGCGGGGGCCAATTTGCAATTAGTGAAAAATTGAGGGACTAAAGTGTAATTAATGTATTTTGCATGGGACACTTGGCTTAATTCACCTCTTGAACGTGGCCTTGCAATTGATTGATTCACCTCTTCAACGATATATATATATATATATATAAATATATATATATATATATATATATAAACATCATTTCCTCGACAATTTCAAGGCAAAACCGAGAAAAGCTTCATGAAATTCTCAAAACTTGGTTTTGGTGCGAAAATTGTGATTTTGGTTAATTCGGTTATCAGATTTTAATTCCGGACACAGTACTGTACTCCTCTCGTTGAGAGCTACAACTGGACGTAAGTTTTATGGAGTTCTGTTATCATTTGAAATTATGATATTGCCAGAATTGAATATGATTCAGATATGGTGTTTCTGCTACCGTAGACATTATAGAATTGAAGTAAGATTAAAGAATAGATTGTTTCGGTAATTGTTATGATTTTTGAAAGATATTGACTGCGATTCTATATAAAAATTGTGTTAGTATTCAGAGTATGAATTATATTAACACAGATTATGAAGTCCAGTATTAGATTTGTGATGTTCAGATGGACGGGGTTAGTCAGATTGTATTATTATGCCGTCGAAACATCAGTTGATTTATATTGATCAGATTCAGTATTGATTGAGATGGATCAGATTCCGTAATTATTCAGATTGGATTGTAGTGTCGATGACATGACTCAGATTGTATTATGTTCAGACATTGATCAGATTTTGTACTGAATTGGGTATTGATCAGAACAAATTGTGTTTTGAGCTGCACATTGATACAGTGTATTTATTCTTGTCATTTCAGATTGAAGATGGACAGACTGGACTTCGAGACTTCGTCTTCCTCAGACGGGGAAGATAAAGGTATAATTCATGTGATATCTGGGAAGATATAACTCAAATCAAATCTTATCTGAGTTTCCCAATAAAATCACATACTAGACTATTATTTATGTTTTGATATGATTGTTTATAGATTTGTTTATAGAACTTGTATACAAATCTTGCTATGCTTTGTTTACAGATCTTGTGGCATTGCATTAGAATGATTATGTTTGTTTACAGATTGTGTATTCATGCATTAAGATAGGACAGTCTGGAGATCAAGCAGACTTCTAGATGTTCGGCGATATCTCAGCTTAGGGGAAGATCACCGCCCCTATTGTAGATGCGGATACAGATCAGGCCGAAGTCTTGGAATAAGACGTACAGCACCTCGATTGGTAGGGTAGGTGACAGACAGTGACGTCTTATTCACAACGGGATCCCTAGAGTTATAGATCGAGTCAAGTCTAGACATGATTTGATTAGAACTGCATGCTTATATGGATGTGGCTCCTAGATCATGGGACCCATCATTACTACTTTCAGTTGGATTAGCATGTTTTATGATTAAGATTGTTTATATGCATGTTTATCTGAATTGAGTTGCATGCTTATTTGATTAATTTCATAGACTATGAAATAGATTGTTTCTATACATGATAGCATGTTTTATGATTTAGTTTGTGTATATACATGCTTACCATGTTTTATACTGGGATTTATTCTCACCGGAGTTATCCGGCTGTTGTCTTGTTTTGTATGTGTGCATGACAACAGGTGGGGCTGGATCAGGGTCGAGATGACGATGAGAGAAGACGAGTTAGCGTGGTGATTCCGGACTTATAGTAGACTTGGTTTATTACTTGAATTTAGTAGTTGAACCTTAGACTAGTTTGAATTAGAAGTGTGTTGTACAAGACTTGTATAATTATTATACTGATTTGTATAATAGATAAATGCCATTACCTTCCGCACTTTATGTTAAAAATAAAAATTTTTAGACTCTGTTTTATCTTAATTGATAATTAAATCCCAAAGATGATTAATAAGACAGATCAGCGTCCGGTTCCCCACAACAGGTGGTATCAGAGCGATAGATCCTTTAGATTGAGATAGTCAGAGGATAGATTCTTTAGATTGAGATAAAAGAGAATGAGCGGGGTAGATTGAATTTTCTTTCCTTGCATGTGATTGCTAGCATGAGAATTATATTAATGTTGACTTGCATGATGTGTGCTAGCATGATTTATCGCTTTCCCTGTTACATGTTGTTTGTTATCTGAGTTGATTGCAGCAAGTAATGGTTAAGCCTGAATCAGAACCGAGTCTGGATCAGAGGTATATGATCAGAGGAGGGCTGAGACAGACTGTATAGATTGGGTACTAATCTGTTTGATATTCAGATATACCGCCTCGGAGATTTCCAGAAAGGGGTAGCACTTTGTCTGAACAGATGGATGTATCAGAAGCTCAGCTAGAAGAAAAGATGAAAGAATTTGAGTTATTACAGCCGCCGACTTTGAGTGGTACCGAGACATCTGAAGATTGTCAGAACTGGTTTGATGATATAGAAATCTTGTTTGATTTACTTGATTGTACAGATGAACAGAGGGTTAAAATGGTGCCTTATCAGTTACGAGAAGCCGCCAGGAGTTGGTGGATTACCAGTAGAAGAATGTGGGAACAGAGAGGTACAGTGATTTCGTGGGAAATATTCAGAACTGAATTCTATCGAAGATTTTTCTCAGCTTCGTATCGAGAGAACAAGAAATTAGAGTTTGAGAATTTGAGCCAAGGGCAGCTGAATATTGACCAATATATTGCTAAATTCTCGATTTTACTGTGTTTTGCTCCTCAAATAGCTGGAAATGATGAAGCTGTAGTGAATCAGTTCATCAGAGGACTGAATTCGGAGGTAGTTGCATTTATGAATTTGCAACGACCTTACCATTTTGCTGACATCCTGAGTAGAGCAAAGAGAGCTGAGGCGAGTCTGATTAGACAGCTAGGGAGGTTGTGCATGAAGCCATCCCAAACCCAGCAATCCCCTCTTCGATTCGATCGAGGCAGTACGAGTGGAAAGCAAGATTTGCTGAAAGTTCAAAAGAAGCCATTTAAGAAGTCGGGAAGTGGTTCCTCTAGCTCAAGTAGTTCCAATCCAAGCCATATCGATGACTATTGTAGGAATTGCGGAGGGAGACATTCCTCAGAGCAATGCAAAGGAGTGCTGGGTAGATGCAATATCTGTAAACAGCTGGGGCATTTTGCTAAAGTTTGTCCCCAGAGAGGCTTCCGAAGAGGTTAGGGAGCTGAGTCATTGGTGGTAATGACAGAAGAACAGACTCAGAACACGTCATAGGTACTATTCTTTTATGATTATATTGCATATGTATTGATGTATACTAATGCATTCATTATGAGTATCTTTGAAAGAATTGCATTGATATATGCTGTACCTGTTGAGTCTGGTTGTACTGTAGTATTGATTCCTGTATTTTGGGGAAAAGAAAGATAGATATCAGAGATTTCTGTGAAATATCATAAACTACAGTAAGATAAGAATGAGATCGAGTTAGATTAGGATGTACTTGTGTTACAGATTTGATTGCATTATTGATAATAGTATGCTAAACGAGTACAGAACCATTATAGACTCCTTTCAGGAGATTACAAGAGTTAGACCAGATACAGCTACTGAGTGGAGATTTTGCAATAAGGATTCTAGATTTAGAATTCCTTTGATATTGTCGTATATGACTCGATTGTTACAGAAAGGAACAGATGGTATCCTTATGTACTCAGTAGATGTACTGAAATCGAGCTTAACATTGGCAGATTTGCCAGTGATATACGAGTTGGTAGATGTTTGCCTAGATAAGATTTTAGATTTGCTTTATATCAGAAAGATAGATTTCAGAATTGAATTCAGATCAGATACTGATTGTTGTTTTAGAATTCAGAACAGAATGATATTGAGTGTACAGAATGTTACAGAATGAATTGAAAAATCAGTAGAAGAATATCGACCAGGAGTTACATCCGATTTTGTGTGGCTCTTTGGCATGTTTCAGTATATTCAGAGATGTTCTGATGATTCTATGCTTGTTATATCTATGAGATTTTGATATGTAACAGCATATGATTGATTAAAAGGAATATTTGAAGATTTATTGAATATTCAGAGAACCGTGATTATTGTATACAGAAATTAGTCAGGTATGAATTATAATTGAAACAGATTGTATTCAGAATATATGATATCTGCAGTTTGTATACCGATTTATTTGCACCGTTAAGACAGAAATCAGTGACTGTAAACGACACAGGTAACAGATATATCAGAATTAGCAGAAATGTCAGAAAGTCAGATTTGCTGAGTTTTACAGATTTTCTTATTCTCTTATTTCCTTATTATGTTATATCTGCTTGCGTATTGTGATTGCTCTAAATCAGTATTTGAGACATCTTATATTGTTTGGGAGCATATTCTATTTGCAGATGAGATATGGCAGATGATTTGGGCACTGTGAAGATTGATCAGTAGTCAGAATTATCAGTATTGCCAGCAATCGTTGTTTTATGAGTTTTCTTAAACTCACTAGATCTGTATAGGTTATCTTTATCTCGAATCTGATTGATATTACTGTGGGTTGTATGTATGTTTGATACCGAATATTGTAAACAGTTGAGAGTTGCAACAGTTCAGAAATGTGATCAGAATGCTCAGAATTGTATTTCGATAATCAGAACAGAGTTTCGATTAGAGTAACTGATATGTGAATTGTGTTTGTATAAGATTGATTAGTTTGTGATATCCGAATGTTTCAGAATTGTATAACAGAATTGAGAGTTATAATCAGAACCGAATACCAGGTAGGTATTTCTTCTTTATTTTATATTTTTAACTGATTGTTTATACCGAATAGTGCGAATCAGATATCACAAATGGTGTCAGACATGCACAGTGATCGATTCAGTTTTCATTCGGATAACAGATAGTTGTGAGATAAGCAGATTAGAGCAATGATGGCAGAAAATTGTACAGAAATGTTAGCAGGAATTGTACTGATAGGTCTGAATTGCTAACAGGAGAAAGCAGAAAGATAGAAATCAAAAGATTTGTTACAGAATATGTATATTTCTGAATAGAAATGAGAGTACATTTCTATGGTTTTCGTAATGACATTACAGCTATTTTCTTTAGATTTTGATATGATATGATTAAGATTGACAGATTGTTCAATCTATATCTATCAGTTTGTACCAGATTACGTACAAACAGAACTAGATAACATAGATCGATGTCAAAGAAATGATCAGATGGATTAGAATATTGAATTAGATGATATCAGATTGTGATTTTGATGGAGTTGTACTTGTGATAGACTATATCATAAGCTCTCTTGTGCAGATTTATTACAGATTGGCAGGTAGTCAGAAACATTGACAGATAGTCAAGGTGTAATAATCAGATATTGGCAGATATTGGTAGAACTTTAGTGCTGGATGATAGCACTAGTTATCCAGATAGTTCAGCATGAATAGAGTTAAGCCACCAATGGCGGATGATAACGATTGGGAATTGAAGATAAAGACTGAATATGTCCTGGATTGGGATAAGCAAATGTGATCACAGCTACAGGTAATATTGTTTTGTTATAACTTACAGGTTGGTTTATACGGATGTTGTATAGCCAGTATGATGAGATTGATTTTGTCAGAACTGGAGAAGAAGTATTATGACATTATACTTCGTGAATTCTTATTCCAGACTGGAATCAGATATTTGAGTTTCTGAGTTAAACTCTATGTACATATCTTCTGATATATCTGAATTGATTACTTGCGAGTTCGAGGACGAACTCAGATTTAAGAGGGGGAGAAATGTAAGGCCCGAGATAATAAAGATGATATTATTTTAATCCGAGAGTATGTAATTGGAAACTTTTGGAGTGTTGATTTATATTCCAAGATGTTTGCAATTATTTAGGATTGAAATGGAATTATTTAGGATTGAATTGAATTAAAAAGATTGAGCGGGGGCCAATTTGCAATTAGTGAAAAATTGAGGGACTAAAGTGTAATTAATGTATTTTGCATGGGACACTTGGCTTAATTCACCTCTTGAACGTGGCCTTGCAATTGATTGATTCACCTCTTCAACGATATATATATATATATATAATATATATATATATATATATATATATATAAACATCATTTCCTCGACAATTTCAAGGCAAAACCGAGAAAAGCTTCATGAAATTCTCAAAACTTGGTTTTGGTGCGAAAATTGTGATTTTGGTTAATTCGGTTATCAGATTTTAATTCCGGACACAGTACTGTACTCCTCTCGTTGAGAGCTACAACTGGACGTAAGTTTTATGGAGTTCTGTTATCATTTGAAATTATGATATTGCCAGAATTGAATATGATTCAGATATGGTGTTTCTGCTACCGTAGACATTATAGAATTGAAGTAAGATTAAAGAATAGATTGTTTCGGTAATTGTTATGATTTTTGAAAGATATTGACTGCGATTCTATATAAAAATTGTGTTAGTATTCAGAGTATGAATTATATTAACACAGATTATGAAGTCCAGTATTAGATTTGTGATGTTCAGATGGACGGGGTTAGTCAGATTGTATTATTATGCCGTCGAAACATCAGTTGATTTATATTGATCAGATTCAGTATTGATTGAGATGGATCAGATTCCGTAATTATTCAGATTGGATTGTAGTGTCGATGACATGACTCAGATTGTATTATGTTCAGACATTGATCAGATTTTGTACTGAATTGGGTATTGATCAGAACAAATTGTGTTTTGAGCTGCACATTGATACAGTGTATTTATTCTTGTCATTTCAGATTGAAGATGGACAGACTGGACTTCGAGACTTCGTCTTCCTCAGACGGGGAAGATAAAGGTATAATTCATGTGATATCTGGGAAGATATAACTCAAATCAAATCTTATCTGAGTTTCCCAATAAAATCACATACTAGACTATTATTTATGTTTTGATATGATTGTTTATAGATTTGTTTATAGAACTTGTATACAAATCTTGCTATGCTTTGTTTACAGATCTTGTGGCATTGCATTAGAATGATTATGTTTGTTTACAGATTGTGTATTCATGCATTAAGATAGGACAGTCTGGAGATCAAGCAGACTTCTAGATGTTCGGCGATATCTCAGCTTAGGGGAAGATCACCGCCCCTATTGTAGATGCGGATACAGATCAGGCCGAAGTCTTGGAATAAGACGTACAGCACCTCGATTGGTAGGGTAGGTGACAGACAGTGACGTCTTATTCACAACGGGATCCCTAGAGTTATAGATCGAGTCAAGTCTAGACATGATTTGATTAGAACTGCATGCTTATATGGATGTGGCTCCTAGATCATGGGACCCATCATTACTACTTTCAGTTGGATTAGCATGTTTTATGATTAAGATTGTTTATATGCATGTTTATCTGAATTGAGTTGCATGCTTATTTGATTAATTTCATAGACTATGAAATAGATTGTTTCTATACATGATAGCATGTTTTATGATTTAGTTTGTGTATATACATGCTTACCATGTTTTATACTGGGATTTATTCTCACCGGAGTTATCCGGCTGTTGTCTTGTTTTGTATGTGTGCATGACAACAGGTGGGGCTGGATCAGGGTCGAGATGACGATGAGAGAAGACGAGTTAGCGTGGTGATTCCGGACTTATAGTAGACTTGGTTTATTACTTGAATTTAGTAGTTGAACCTTAGACTAGTTTGAATTAGAAGTGTGTTGTACAAGACTTGTATAATTATTATACTGATTTGTATAATAGATAAATGCCATTACCTTCCGCACTTTATGTTAAAAATAAAAATTTTTAGACTCTGTTTTATCTTAATTGATAATTAAATCCCAAAGATGATTAATAAGACAGATCAGCGTCCGGTTCCCCACAGTTCTCAAAGTTCTATTTACAACTTCAGTTTGTCCATCCGTTCGAGAATGACAAGTAGTAGATTACAACAATATTGAGCAAAGGTTAGGCCATATAAGTTCTTTGACAACTTCAGTTTTTCCATCCGTTTGAGGATGACAAGTAGTAGATTACAACAATATTGAGCAAAGTTTAGCCCATAAAGTAATCCAAAAATAGAATCCCTCCCCTTCTTAGTCCTAGGCAACCCCAAAATAAAGTGCATAGAAATGTTAATCCAAGTTCTTTTAAGAATAGCACGCACAAGTGTTCCCAAAGTTCTATTTACAACTTCAGTTTGTCCATCCGTTTGAGGATGACAAGTAGTAGATTACAACAATATTGAGCAAAGTTTAGCCCATAAAGTAATCCAAAAATAGAATCCCTCACCTTCTTAGTCCTAGGCAACCCCAAAATAAAGTCCACAGAAATGTCAGTCCAAGTTCTTTTAAGAATAGCACGCAAAAGTGTTCCCAAAGTTCTATTTACAACTTCAGTTTGTCCATCCGTTTGGGGATGACAAGTAGTAGATTACAACAATATTGAGCAAAGTTTAGCCCATATAAGTTCTATTGACAACTTCAGTTTGTCCATCCGTTTGAGGATGACAAATAGTAGATTACAACAATATTGAGCAAAGTTTAGCCCATAAAGTAATCCAAAAATAGAATCCCTCCGCTTCTTAGTCCTAGGCAACCCAAGCATAAAGTCCATAGAAATGTCAATCCAAGTTCTTTTTAAGAATAGCACGCACAAGTGTTCCCAAAGTTCTATTTACAACTTCAGTTTGTCCATCCGTTTGAGGATGACAAGTAGTAGATTACAACAATATTGAGCAAAGTTTAGCCATAAAGTAATCCAAAAATAGAATCCCTCCCCTTCTTAGTCCTAGGCAACCCCAAAATAAAGTGCATAGAAATGTCAATCCAAGTTCTTTTTAAGAATAGCACGCAAAAGTGTTCCCAAAGTTCTATTTACAACTTCAGTTTGTCCATCCGTTTGAGGATGACAAGTTGTAGATTACAACTTTATTGTGCAAAGTTTAGCCCATAAAGTAATCCAAAAATAGAATCCCTCACCTTCTTAGTCCTAGGCAACCCCAAAATAAAGTCCATAGAAATGTCAGTCCAAGTTCCTTTAAGAATAGCACGCAAAAGTGTTCCCAAAGGTCTATTTACAACTTCAGTTTGTCCATCCGTTTGAGGATGACATGTAGTAGATTACAACAATATTGAGCAAAGTTTAGCCCATAAAGTAATCCAAAAATAGAATCCCTCCCCTTCTTTTAAGAATAGCACGCAAAAGTGTTCCCAAAGTTCTATTGACAACTTCAGTTTGTCCATCTGTTTGATGATGACAAGTAGTAGATTACAACAATATTGAGCAAAGTTTAGCCCATAAAGTAATCCAAAAATAGAATCCCTACCCTTCTCAGTCCTAGGCAATCCCAAAATAAAGTGCATAGAAATGTCAATCCAAGTTCTTTTTAAGAATAGTACGCAAAAGTGTTCCCAAAGTTCTATTTACAACATCAGTTTGTCCATCCGTTTGAGAATGACAAGTAGTAGATTACAACAATATTGAGCAAAGGTTAGGCCATAAAGTAATCCAAAAATAGAATCCCTCCCCTTCTTAGTCCTAGGCAACCCCAAAATAAAGTGCATAGAAATGTTAATCCAAGTTCTTTTAAGAATAGCACGCACAAGTGTTCCCAAAGTTCTATTTACAAATTCAGTTTGTCCATCCGTTTGAGGATGACAAGTAGTAGATTACAACAATATTGAGCAAAGTTTAGCCTATAAAGTAATCCAAAAATAGAATCCCTCACCTTCTTAGTCCTAGGCAACCCCAAAATAAAGTCCACAGAAATGTCAGTCCAAGTTCTTTTAAGAATAGCACGCAAAAGTGTTCCCAAAGTTCTATTTACAACTTAAGTTTGTCCATCTGTTTGAGGATGACAAGTAGTAGATTACAACAATATGGAGCAAAGTTTAGCCCATAAAGTAATGCAAAAATAGAATCCCTCCCCTTCTTAGTCCTAGGCAACCCATAAATAAAGTTCATAGAAATGTCAATCCAAGTTCTTTTAAGAATAGCATGCAAAAGTGTTCCCAAAGTTCTATTTACAACTTCAGTTTGTCCATCCGTTTGGGGATGACAAGTAGTAGATTACAACAATATTGAGCAAAGTTTAGCCCATATAAGTTCTATTGACAACTTCAGTTTGTCCATCCGTTTGAGGATGACAAGTAGTAGATTACAACAATATTGAGCAATGTTTAGCCCATAAAGTAATCCAAAAATAAAATCCCTCCGCTTCTTAGTCCTAGGCAACCCCAAAATAAAGTGCATAAAAATGTCAATCCAAGTTCTTTTTAAGAATAGCACACACAAGTGTTCCCAAAGTTCTATTTACAACTTCAGTTTGTCCATCCGTTTGAGGATGACAAGTAGTAGATTACAACAATATTGAGCAAAGTTTAGCCCATAAAGTAATCCAAAAATAGAATCCCTCACCTTCTTAGTCCTAGGCAACCCCAAAATAAAGTGCATAGAAATGTCAGTCCAAGTTCTTTTAAGAATAGCACGCAAAAGTGTTCCCAAAGTTCTATTTACAACTTCAGTTTGTCCATCCGTTTGAGGATGACAAGTAGTAGATTACAACAATATGGAGCAAAGTTTAGCCCATAAAGTAATGCAAAAATAGAATCCCTCCCCTTCTTAGTCCTAGGCAACCCCAAAATAAAGTCCATAGAAATGTCAATCCAAGTTCTTTTAAGAATAGCACGCACAAGTGTTCCCAAAGTTCTATTTACAACTTCAGTTTGTCCATCCGTTTGGGGATGACAAGTAGTAGATTACAACAATATTGAGCAAAGTTTAGCCCATATAAGTTCTATTGACAACTTCAGTTTGTCCATCCGTTTGAGGATGACAAATAGTAGATTACAACAATATTGAGCAAAGTTTAGCCCATAAAGTAATCCAAAAATAGAATCCCTCCCCTTCTTAGTCCTAGGCAACCCCAGAATAAAGTCCATAGAAATGTCAATCCAAGTTCTTTTTAAGAATAGCACGCAAAAGTGTTCTCAAAGTTCTATTTACAACTTCAGTTTGTCCATCCGTTTGAGGATGACAAGTAGTAGATTACAACAATATTGAGCAAAGTTTAGCCCATAAAGTAATCCAAAAATAGAATCCCTCACCTTCTCAGTCCTAGGCAACCCCAAAATAAAGTGCATAGAAATGTCAATCCAAGTTCTTTTTAAGAATAGCACGCAAAAGTGTTCCCAAAGTTCTATTTACAACTTCAGTTTGTCCATCCGTTTGAGAATGACAAGTAGTAGATTACAACAATATTGAGCAAAGGTTAGGCCATATAAGTTCTTTGACAACTTCAGTTTTTCCATCCGTTTGAGGATGACAAGTAGTAGATTACAACAATATTGAGCAAAGTTTAGCCCATAAAGTAATCCAAAAATAGAATCCCTCCCCTTCTTAGTCCTAGGCAACCCCAAAATAAAGTGCATAGAAATGTTAATCCAAGTTCTTTTAAGAATAGCACGCACAAGTGTTCCCAAAGTTCTATTTACAACTTCAGTTTGTCCATCCGTTTGAGGATGACAAGTAGTAGATTACAACAATATTGAGCAAAGTTTAGCCCATAAAGTAATCCAAAAATAGAATCCCTCACCTTCTTAGTCCTAGGCAACCCCAAAATAAAGTCCACAGAAATGTCAGTCCAAGTTCTTTTAAGAATAGCACGCAAAAGTGTTCCCAAAGTTCTATTTACAACTTCAGTTTGTCCATCCGTTTGGGGATGACAAGTAGTAGATTACAACAATATTGAGCAAAGTTTAGCCCATATAAGTTCTATTGACAACTTCAGTTTGTCCATCCGTTTGAGGATGACAAATAGTAGATTACAACAATATTGAGCAAAGTTTAGCCCATAAAAGTGTGGGGACCCGGGCTCTAACTCAATTCTTTTGGGATTTAATTGGATCTTTGTTCGAAAATGTGGGTCAAAAATTTGCTTTTAACATTAATTCTAATGTATAGATAAAGCATAACATATCGTTAACTGAAATAAACAACATAATGTACATACATATCTGTCTAGTACAATCATACACTAGTGTTCGAATCTCAAATACAAACATAAGTAGTACAAGTTTCATAAGGAAACACTAGTAATCTGCAATGCCCGAGATCTCCACGCTATCATCATCTCTCATCTAGCTCGTGACCCCGATCCTGCCCCACCTGTTGCCATGCACACATACAGACACGACAACAGCCGGATAACTCCGGTGAGAACATATCCCAGTATAAAACATGGATGCATGCAATGTCATAATCATGTACAATGCATAACATAAATCAAGTAACATGAATATACATCTAAACATGTAGTAGAATACAAATCTATATTCTACAATTCACATCTTGACTCGACTCTTTTCTAATCTAGGGATCCCGGTGTGAATAAGACGGTCTGTTACCTACCCAACCACTCGGGGCAACGGTACGTCTTATTCCTAGACTTCGGTCAACTCTGTATCGAGGGTCTACACATAGAGCAAATCTACTACTATGCGACGATACACCGAAACGTCTAGTTTTGGCAAGTCTGCCAATCTCTCCTATCTCAGTACTCGAATATAAATCAATAAACAAGACATTACATAATCAATGTAATAACAATCTAGTATGTGATTTAGGGAAACTCGTATCAAATCTGAATCGAGTTGTGCAATCCCAAGACCACATGAATTATACCTTTCTTGTCGCACTATCTGTCGAGCTCTCGAATCAAATGTCAAACCTGTCACTTCAAATCTGAAATGGCAATGTAGATATACTTTCTATCAATATACATCTCAATGTACAATTCTGTAATCGATTTCAATGTAATTCAACGGCGTAACGGCATAATTCTTCGATACCGATAACTCAAGAATATCATACTCGATCATAATCAACTTATAAACTCATCAACCTCAATACATAAGCTGAAATCTGTACCATTTTACCGTAATACATGCTGGAAACTAACAATCTTAGCAAATAACATCCGTTTCTTGATGCGGTTACGAATATACCATGCTCAATACCTCAAGAACACAATCTAATTAACATATTACAATTTCTCCAACATCTATATTTCGAAATAGGTTGGAATGGAACAATACTTACATCCTTTGATAGCCCTTGACGAGGTGAGTTCAAAACCGAAGTCGGATCTAAAATCGGATAACCGGAAATAGCAAAATCTCAAGTGCAAAGATCAAAAGAATGAAAGCTCCTCCCAACCCTTCTCTCGGCTCTTGTTCTGAATCGTTTACTGAAATGAAGACACATATCATATATTGCATGCAAAAGGGACGAGTGTTCATGTTTTTCAAATGACACGCACGACCGCGGGTGCGGCAGCATAAGAGCGCGGGTGCGCTATGCTCTCGGCAGCCCCATGATTTTCCAAAATTCGATGACCGCGGGTGCGGTCATGTTATTACCGCGGGTGCGGTGACCGTTCGCACAATTTCACCAATTCTCTATCAAGGCACCGCGGGTGCGGTCCTTCTTGTACCGCGGGTGCGGTGGGGCTTCGGCCCTGCTGCTCAAAATTTCATAACTCATGCATTCTTATCTCTACAATTCCCACATCAATAATACCGATAATTCTCGAGCCTTACATTTCTCCCCCTCTTAGACAAGAGTTCGTCCTCGAACTCATAAGCAAGTAATCATGCAATTATATACAAAACTGTAAAGTTAAATCGGGAAGAAAGACTCACATCACAGGAATAGCTCGGGATGCCTCTGTCTCATCTCAGACTCTGTCTCCCAAGTTGCTTCCTCGATGCCATGACGACTCCATTGAATCTTCACAAGCGGAATGGTCTTGGTTCTAAGCTTCTTTTCCTTCCGATCCAAAATCTGTATCGGTTGCTCGATGTAGCTCAAAGCCTGATCTAACTCGGCTTCGTCAGGTTGAATGACATGAGAATCATCTGGCATATATCTGCGCAACATCGATACATGAAAAACATCATGTATACCTGATAATGAAGGAGGAAGAGCAAGTCTGTAAGCTCGATCGCCAATCTTCTCAAGAATCTCATACGGACCGATGTATCTAGGAGACAACTTTCCTCGCTTGCCAAATCTGACAACGCCTCTGAAAGGTGAAATCTTCAAAAATACTCTGTCTCCCTGCTCGAATACTAACGGTCTACGTCTGATATTGGCGTATTTTGCTTGCCTATCCTGTGCCGTTTTCATTCGTTTCTGAATGATCTTCACTTTTTCTGTCATCTCACGAATCATATCAGGCCCCAATTCTGGTACCTCAGAGATATCATCCCAGTACAACGGAGATCTGCATTTCTTTCCGTATAAAGCTTCGAACGGTGCCATCTCTATGCTCGTCTGATAGCTGTTGTTGTATGAAAACTCACACAACGGCAATGAATCTTGCCAACTAGTACCAAAGTCTAGTACTACAGCTCTCAGCATATCCTCTAAAGTCTGGATAGTCCGTTCTGACTGTCCGTCTGTCTGGGGATGATAAGCAGTGCTTAGGTGTAAAGTCGTACCCAAAGCCTGCTGCAAGCTGTGCCAAAAGTGAGAAGTGAATCGTGGATCACGATCTGATACGATCGACTTCGGCACACCATGCAATCTGACGACCTCTCTGACATACAACGCTGCCATCTGATCATGTCGATAAGTCATCCTGTACGGAATAAAGCATGCTGATTTGTTCAATCTGTCTATCACAACCCAAATCGCGTCACAGCCCCGCGAAGATCGAGGTAACTTCGTCACGAAATCCATGGAAATGTGGTCCCATTTCCATTCAGGAACAGACAAACTCTGAAGTAGACCTCCGGGTTTCTTCCTTTCTGCCTTCACCTGTTGGCAATTCAGACATTTAGACACAAATTCTGCAATATCTGTCTTCATCTGCTTCCACCAGAATTGTGTCTTCAAGTCGTTATACATCTTCCTGCCACCAGGATGAATGCTGAACCGACTACAGTGTGCTTCCGACATGATCTGTCGTCTCAAATCTGAAATCTCTGGCACCACTAAGCGGTTATTTACATACAGAACAGAATCTCTGACCTGATATTCTGATATATGACCAGCTCTGACCATATCAATCGATCTCTGCACGCTCGGATCAGTTCTCTGTGCTTCTTTGATCCTCGAAATCAAGTCTGGCTCAATCTGAATCGCAGCAAGTCGCAACGGTCTACTCTCTGTATTAAATGTCAATCCAAACAAGCAACAATCTTCTACTAAACTCGATACACCTATAGTCGACAAGGACAAAGAACATACCTTTCGACTCAAGGCGTCTGCCTGCTGCATTCGACTTCCCTGGATGGTACTTGATCTCGCAATCAAAATCTTTCAGCAGATCAAGCCATCGTCGCTGCCTCATATTCAACTCTGACTGAGAAAAGAGATACTTCAAGCTCTTATGATCGGAATAAATCTCAAATTTCTCTCCATACAGATAATGACGCCAGATCTTAAGTGCAAACACAATCGCCGCCAATTCAAGATCATGAATCGGATAACGAGTCTCGTGCGGCTTCAGTTGTCTAGAGGCGTACGCTATCACGTGCCCTCGCTGCATAAGAACACATCCTAGCCCTCTGTGAGATGCGTCACAATATATAACAAACTCACCTGTACCGGTAGGAATCGTCAAGACAGACGCACTAGTCAGCCTCTTCTTCAACTCTACGAAACTGCTCTCACACTCTTCTGACCATACAAATGGCATGTTCTTCTGTGTCAACTGGGTAATCGGCTTCGCTATACTGAAGAAGTCTCGAATAAAACGACGATAATACCCGGCTAGACCCATGAAACTGCGTATCTCTGGCACAGAAGTCGGTCTCGGCCAACTGATCACAGCCTCAACTTTACTCGGATCTACCGCAATACCATCTCCAGATATAATATGCCCCAAGAAGACAACCTGTCGCAACCAGAATTCACACTTGGACAGTTTAGCATACAACTGCTCCTGTCGCAAAGTCTTTAGCACAATTCTCAGATGATCTGCATGCTCAGTCAAACTCTTCGAATACACCAAAATGTCGTCAATAAACACAATCACAAAATCATCTAAATATCTCTGAAAAATGCGGTTCATCAGACTCATAAACACCGCAGGTGCATTCGTCAAACCGAAAGGCATAACAACAAACTCGTAATGTCCATACCTGGTTCGAAATGCAGTCTTCGGAATATCAACGTCTCTAACTCGGAGCTGATGATACCCTGATCTCAAATCGATCTTCGAGTATACCGAAGATCCCTGTAGTTGATCAAACAAGTCGTCGATGCGCGGCAAAGGATACTTGTTCTTCACTGTTGCCTTATTCAACTGCCTGTAATCAATACACAGTCGCATCGAGCCATCTTTCTTTCTAACAAAAAGCACCGGAGCACCCCAAGGTGATACACTGGGTCTGATATATCCCTTGGACAGAAGATCCTCCAACTGTGCTTTCAACTCTTTCAGCTCTATCGGTGCCATCCTATATGGAGCTCTCGAAATAGGAACAGAACCGGGCATAAGATCTATGCTGAAATCTACCTCTCGAACCGGAGGCAACCCTGGAATCTCATCAGGAAAAACATCTGCAAACTCGCAAACCACTGGCAAATTTGCCAATGCTGGGCTCGACTTCAGTAGATCTACTGAATATACGAGAAAGCCCTCTGCTCCTCTCTGAAGTAATCTACTCATAGTCAGAGCAGATACTAAGGGAATCCGAGATCTGGAACCCTTGCCGTAAAATTTCCACTCATCTGTCAGTTCAGGTCTGAATCTGACAATCTTGTGGAAACAATCTACCGTGGCCCTGTACTTGGTCAACATGTCTATACCGACTATACAATCAAAATCAGCCAAACCAAGTACTACACAATCAAGATCAATCTCATGCCCCTCAAACTGAAGCATACAGTGCCTAACAGTAGTCACAGATATCAAACCACTTCCCAACGGAGAAGCTATAGACACTACTGTCGACAACGACTCAACAGGCAATGAATGTCTTAATGCAAAATGTTCAGATATGAATGTATGCGATGCCCCTGTGTCTATCAACACATATGCAGGATAACCGCAAAGGAAACAATTACCTGCAATGACGTCATCTGGCGCCTCCTGCGCCTGCTCCTCTGTCAAGGCAAAGACACGTGCCTGCTGTCGAGGAGGCTGACTCACCGTCTGACTACCTCCTGGCCTCTGCTGTGTCTGTGTGGAGGGTGGCCGAAAGGAGTGTACAGAGGATGCCTGTCTCTCCATCTGTGGCGCTGTTGCTGATGATCCTGTGCTCTGGAATCGTTGTGCACCTCTCTGGGGACAAACTCTGGCGAAATGTCCCTGTTGCCTACAGATGTTACAGCGTCCCAGAACTCCTTGACACTGCTCCGTCGCATGTCGCCCTCCTCCTCATTTTGACAGTGGAGCTAGTAGTAGTGGCAAGAAGGAATTTCTAAAGGCTAAAGGCAAACAGTTTAAGAAATCTGGGAGTAGTTCATCGAGTTCGAGTGGATCTCGACAGGGAGGTCAGGGGTCAGAGTATAGTGGTGCATACTGTGATACCACCTGTTGTGGGGACCCGGGCTCTAACTCAATTCTTTTGGGATTTAATTGGATCTTTGTTCGAAAATGTGGGTCAAAAATTTGCTTTTAACATTAATTCTAATGTATAGATAAAGCATAACATATCGTTAACTGAAATAAACAACATAATGTACATACATATCTGTCTAGTACAATCATACACTAGTGTTCGAATCTCAAATACAAACATAAGTAGTACAAGTTTCATAAGGAAACACTAGTAATCTGCAATGCCCGAGATCTCCACGCTATCATCATCTCTCATCTAGCTCGTGACCCCGATCCTGCCCCACCTGTTGCCATGCACACATACAGACACGACAACAGCCGGATAACTCCGGTGAGAACATATCCCAGTATAAAACATGGATGCATGCAATGTCATAATCATGTACAATGCATAACATAAATCAAGTAACATGAATATACATCTAAACATGTAGTAGAATACAAATCTGTATTCTACAATTCACATCTTGACTCGACTCTTTTCTAATCTAGGGATCCCGGTGTGAATAAGACGGTCTGTTACCTACCCAACCACTCGGGGCAACGGTACGTCTTATTCCTAGACTTCGGTCAACTCTGTATCGAGGGTCTACACATAGAGCAAATCTACTACTATGCGACGATACACCGAAACGTCTAGTTTTGGCAAGTCTGCCAATCTCTCCTATCTCAGTACTCGAATATAAATCAATAAACAAGACATTACATAATCAATGTAATAACAATCTAGTATGTGATTTAGGGAAACTCGTATCAAATCTGAATCGAGTTGTGCAATCCCAAGACCACATGAATTATACCTTTCTTGTCGCACTATCTGTCGAGCTCTCGAATCAAATGTCAAACCTGTCACTTCAAATCTGAAATGGCAATGTAGATATACTTTCTATCAATATACATCTCAATGTACAATTCTGTAATCGATTTCAATGTAATTCAACGGCGTAACGGCATAATTCTTCGATACCGATAACTCAAGAATATCATACTCGATCATAATCAACTTATAAACTCATCAACCTCAATACATAAGCTGAAATCTGTACCATTTTACCGTAATACATGCTGGAAACTAACAATCTTAGCAAATAACATCCGTTTCTTGATGCGGTTACGAATATACCATGCTCAATACCTCAAGAACACAATCTAATTAACATATTACAATTTCTCCAACATCTATATTTCGAAATAGGTTGGAATGGAACAATACTTACATCCTTTGATAGCCCTTGACGAGGTGAGTTCAAAACCGAAGTCGGATCTAAAATCGGATAACCGGAAATAGCAAAATCTCAAGTGCAAAGATCAAAAGAATGAAAGCTCCTCCCAACCCTTCTCTCGGCTCTTGTTCTGAATCGTTTACTGAAATGAAGACACATATCATATATTGCATGCAAAAGGGACGAGTGTTCATGTTTTTCAAATGACACGCACGACCGCGGGTGCGGCAGCATAAGAGCGCGGGTGCGCTATGCTCTCGGCAGCCCCATGATTTTCCAAAATTCGATGACCGCGGGAGCGGTCATGTTATTACCGCGGGTGCGGTGACCGTTCGCACAATTTCACCAATTCTCTATCAAGGCACCGCGGGTGCGGTCCTTCTTGTACCGCGGGTGCGGTGGGGCTTCGGCCCTGCTGCTCAAAATTTCATAACTCATGCATTCTTATCTCTACAATTCCCACATCAATAATACCGATAATTCTCGAGCCTTACATAAAGTAATCCAAAAATAGAATCCCTCCCCTTCTTAGTCCTAGGCAACCCAAGAATAAAGTCCATAGAAATGTCAATCCAAGTTCTTTTTAAGAATAGCACGCAAAAGTGTTCTCAAAGTTCTATTTACAACTTCAGTTTGTCCATCCGTTTGAGGATGACAAGTAGTAGATTACAACAATATTGGGCAAAGTTTAGCCATAAAGTAATCCAAAAATAGAATCCCTCCCCTTCTTAGTCCTAGGCAACCCCAAAATAAAGTGCATAGAAATGTCAATCCAAGTTCTTTTTAAGAATAGCACGCAAAAGTGTTCCCAAAGTTCTATTTACCACTTCAGTTTGTCCATCCGTTTGAGGATGACAAGTTGTAGATTACAACTTTATTGTGCAAAGTTTAGCCCATAAAGTAATCCAAAAATAGAATCCCTCACCTTCTTAGTCCTAGGCAACCCCAAAATAAAGTCCATAGAAATGTCAGTCCAAGTTCCTTTAAGAATAGCACGCAAAAGTGTTCCCAAAGGTCTATTTACAACTTCAGTTTGTCCATCCGTTTGAGGATGACATGTAGTAGATTACAAAAATATTGAGCAAAGTTTAGCCCATAAAGTAATCCAAAAATAGAATCCCTCCCCTTCTTTTAAGAATAGCACGCAAAAGTGTTCCCAAAGTTCTATTGACAACTTCAGTTTGTCCATCTGTTTGATGATGACAAGTAGTAGATTACAACAATATTGAGCAAAGTTCAACCCATAAAGTAATCCAAAAATAGAATCCCTCCCCTTCTTAGTCCTAGGCAACCCCAAAATAAAGTGCATAGAAATGTCAATCCAAGTTCTTTTTAAGAATAGCACGCATAAGTGTTCCCAAAGTTCTATTTACAACTTCAGTTTGTCCATCCGTTTGAGGATGACAAGTAGTAGATTACAACAATATTGAGCAAAGTTTAGCCCATAAAGTAATCCAAAAATAGAATCCCTCACCTTCTTAGTCCTAGGCAACCCCAAAATAAAGTGCATAGAAATGTCAGTCCAAGTTCTTTTAAGAATAGCACGCAAAAGTGTTCCCAAAGTTCTATTTACAACTTCAGTTTGTCCATCCGTTTGAGGATGACAAGTAGTAGATTACAACAATATGGAGCAAAGTTTAGCCCATAAAGTAATGCAAAAATAGAATCCCTCCCCTTCTTAGTCCTAGGCAACCCCAAAATAAAGTCCATAGAAATGTCAATCCAAGTTCTTTTAAGAATAGCACGCACAAGTGTTCCCAAAGTTCTATTTACAACTTCAGTTTGTCCATCCGTTTGGGGATGACAAGTAGTAGATTACAACAATATTGAGCAAAGTTTAGCCCATATAAGTTCTATTTACAACTTCAGTTTGTCCATCCGTTTGAGGATGACAAATAGCAGATTACAACAATATGGAGCAAAGTTTAGCCCATAAAGTAATGCAAAAATAGAATCCCTCCCCTTCTTAGTCCTAGGCAACCCCAAAATAAAGTCCATAGAAATGTCAATCCAAGTTCTTTTTAAGAATAGCACGCAAAAGTGTTCCCAAAGTTCTATTGACTACTTCAGTTTGTCCATCTGTTTGAGGATGACAAGTAGTAGATTACAACAATATTGAGCAAAGTTTAGCCCATAAAGTAATCCAAAAATAGAATCCCTCCCCTTCTCAGTCCTAGGCAACCCCAAAATAAAGTGCATAGAAATGTCAATCCAAGTTCTTTTTAAGAATAGCACGCACAAGTGTTCCCAAAGTTCTATTTACAACTTCAGTTTGTCCATCCGTTTGGGGATGACAAGTAGTAGATTACAACAATATTGAGCAAAGTTTAGCCCATATGAGTTCTATTGACAACTTCAGTTTGTCCATCCGTTTGAGGATGACAAGTAGTAGATTACAACAATATTGAGCAAAGTTTAGCCCATAAAGTAATCCAAAAATAGAATCTCTCCCCTTCTTAGTCCTAGGCAACCCCAAAATAAAGTCCATAGAAATGTCAATCCAAGTTCTCTTTAAGAATAGCACGCAAAAGTGTTCCCAAAGTTCTATTTACAACTTCAGTTTGTCCATCCGTTTGAGGATGACAAGTAGTAGATTACAACAATATTGAGCAAAGTTTAGCCCATAAAGTAATCCAAAAATAGAATCCCTCACCTTCTTAGTCCTAGGCAACCCCAAAATAAAGTCCATAGAAATGTCAGTCCAAGTTCCTTTAAGAATAGCACGCAAAAGAGTTCCCAAAGGTCTATTTACAACTTCAGTTTGTCCATCCGTTTGAGGATGACATGTAGTAGATTACAACAATATTGAGCAAAGTTTAGCCCATAAAGTAATCCAAAAATAGAATCCCTCCCCTTCTTTTAAGAATAGCACGTAAAAGTGTTCCCAAAGTTCTATTGACAACTTCAGTTTGTCCATCTGTTTGATGATGACAAGTAGTAGATTACAACAATATTGAGCAAAGTTTAGCCCATAAAGTAATCCAAAAATAGAATCCCTACCCTTCTCAGTCCTAGGCAACCCCAAAATAAAGTGCATAGAAATGTCAATCCAAGTTCTTTTTAAGAATAGTACGCAAAAGTGTTCCCAAAGTTCTATTTACAACTTCAGTTTGTCCATCCGTTTGGGGATGACATGTAGTAGATTACAACAATATTGAGCAAAGTTTAGCCCATATGAGTTCTATTGACAACTTCAGTTTGTCCATCCGTTTGAGAATGACAAATAGTAGATTACAACAATATTGAGCAAAGTTTAGCCCATAAAGTAATCCAAAAATAGAATCCCTCCCCTTCTTAGTCCTAGGCAACCCCAAAATAAAGTCCATAGAAATGTCAATCCAAGTTCTTTTTAAGAATAGCACGCAAAAGTGTTCCCAAAAGTTCTATTTACAACTTCAGTTTGTCCATCTGTTTGAGGATGACAAGTAGTAGATTACAACAATATTGAGCAAAGTTTAGCCATAAAGTAATCCAAAAATAGAATCCCTCCCCTTCTTAGTCCTTGGCAACCCCAAAATAAAGTCCATAGAAATGTCAATCCAAATTCTTTTTAAGAATAGCACGCAAAAGTGTTCCTAAAGTACTATTGACAACTTCAGTTTGTCCATCCGTTTGAGGATGACAAGTAGTAGATTACAACAATATTGAGCAAAGTTTAGCCCATAAAGTAATCCAAAAATAGAATCCCTCCCCTTCTTAGTCCTAGGCAACCCCAAAATAAAGTGCATAGAAATGTTAATCCAAGTTCTTTTAAGAATAGCACGCACAAGTGTTCCCAAAGTTCTATTTACAACTTCAGTTTGTCCATCCGTTTGAGGATGACAAGTAGTAGATTACAACAATATTGAGCAAAGTTTAGCCCATAAAGTAATCCAAAAATAGAATCCCTCACCTTATTAGTCCTAGGCAACCCCAAAATAAAGTCCACAGAAATGTCAGTCCAAGTTCTTTTAAGAATAGCACGCAAAAGTGTTCCCAAATTTCTATTTACAACTTCAGTTTGTCCATCCGTTTGAGGATAACAAGTAGTAGATTACAACAATATGGAGCAAAGTTTAGCCCATAAAGTAATGCAAAAATAGAATCCCTCCCCTTCTTAGTCCTAGGCAACCCCAAAATAAAGTCCATAGAAATGTCAATCCAAGTTCTTTTAAGAATAGCACGCACAAGTGTTCCCAAAGTTCTATTTACAACTTCAGTTTGTCCATCCGTTTGGGGATGACAAGTAGTAGATTACAACAATATTGATCAAAGTTTAGCCCATATAAGTTCTATTGACAACTTCAGTTTGTCCATCCGTTTGAGGATGACAAATAGTAGATTACAACAATATTGAGCAAAGTTTAGCCCATAAAGTAATCCAAAAATAGAATCCCTCCCCTTCTTAGTCCTAGGCAACCCCAAAATAAAGTCCATAGAAATGTCAATTCAAGTTCTTTTTAAGAATAGCACGCAAAAGTGTTCCCAAAGTTCTATTGACTACTTCAGTTTGTCCATCTGTGTGAGGATGACAAGTAGTAGATTACAACAATATTGAGCAAAGTTTAGCCCATAAAGTAATGCAAAAATAGAATCCCTCCCCTTCTTAGTCCTAGGCAACCCCAAAATAAAGTCCATAGAAATGTCAATCCAAGTTCTTTTAAGAATAGCACGCAAAAGTGTTCCCAAAGTTCTATTTACAACTTCAGTTTGTCCATCCGTTTGGGGATGACAAGTAGTAGATTACAACAATATTGAGCAAAGTTTAGCCCATATAAGTTCTATTGACAACTTCAGTTTGTCCATCCGTTTGAGGATGACAAGTAGTAGATTACAACAATATTGAGCAATGTTTAGCCCATAAAGTAATCCAAAAATAGAATCCCTCCCCTTCTTAGTCCTAGGCAACCCCAAAGTAAAGTGCATAGAAATGTCGATCCAAGTTCTTTTTAAGAATAGCACGCACAAGTGTTCCCAAAGTTCTATTTACAACTTCAGTTTGTCCATCCGTTTGAGGATGACAAGTAGTAGATTACAACAATATTGAGCAAAGTTTAGCCCATAAAGTAATCCAAAAATAGAATCCCTCACCTTCTTAGTCCTAGGCAACCCCAAAATAAAGTCCACAGAAATGTCAGTCCAAGTTCTTTTAAGAATAGCACGCAAAAATGTTCCCAAAGTTCTATTTACAACTTCAGTTTGTCCATCCGTTTGAGGATGACAAGTAGTAGATTACAACAAAATGGAGCAAAGTTTAGCCCATAAAGTAATGCAAAAATAGAATCCCTCCCCTTCTTAGTCCTAGGCAACCCCAAAATAAAGTCCATAGAAATGTCAATCCAAGTTCTTTTAAGAATAGCACGCACAAGTGTTCCCAAAGTTCTATTTACAACTTCAGTTTGTCCATCCGTTTGGGGATGACAAGTAGTAGATTACAACAATATTGAGCAAAGTTTAGCCCATATAAGTTCTATTGACAACTTCAGTTTGTCCATCCGTTTGAGGATGACAAATAGTAGATTACAACAATATTGAGCAAAGTTTAGCCCATAAAGTAATCCAAAAATAGAATCCCTCCCCTTCTTAGTCCTAGGCAACCCCAAAATAAAGTCCATAGAAATGTCAATCCAAGTTCTTTTTAAGAATAGCACGCAAAAGTGTTCCCAAAGTTCTATTTACAACTTCAGTTTGTCCATCCGTTTGAGGATGACAAGTAGTAGATTACAACAATATGGAGCAAAGTTTAGCCCATAAAGTAATGCAAAAATAGAATCCCTCCCCTTCTTAGTCCTAGGCAACCCCAAAATAAAGTCCACAGAAATGTCAGTCCAAGTTCTTTTAAGAATAGCACGCAAAAGTGTTCCCAAAGTTCTATTTACAACTTCAGTTTGTCCATCCGTTTGAGGATGACAAGTAGTAGATTACAACAATATGGAGCAAAGTTTAGCCCATAAAGTAATGCAAAAATAGAATCCCTCCCCTTCTTAGTCCTAGGCAACCCCAAAATAAAGTCCATAGAAATGTCAATCTAAGTTCTTTTAAGAATAGCACGCACAAGTGTTCCCAAAGTTCTATTTACAACTTCAGTTTGTCCATCCGTTTGAGGATGACAAGTAGTAGATTACAACAATATTGAGCAAAGTTTAGCCCATAAAGTAATCCAAAAATAGAATCCCTAACCTTCTTAGTCCTAGGCAACCCAAAAATAAAGTCCACAGAAATGTCAGTCCAAGTTCTTTTAAGAATAGCACGCAAAAGTGTTCCCAAAGTTCTATTTACAACTTCAGTTTGTCCATCCGTTTGAGGATGAAAAGTAGTAGATTACAACAATATGGAGCAAAGTTTAGCCCATAAAGTAATGCAAAAATAGAATCCCTCCCCTTCTTAGTCCTAGGCAACCCCAAAATAAAGTCCATAGAAATGTCAATCCAAGTTCTTTTAAGAATAGCACGCACAAGTGTTCCCAAAGTTCTATTTACAACTTCAGTTTGTCCATCCGTTTGGGGATGACAAGTAGTAGATTACAACAATATTGAGCAAAGTTTAGCCCATATAAGTTCTATTGACAACTTCAGTTTGTCCATCCGTTTGAGGATGACAAATAGTAGATTACAACAATATTGAGCAAAGTTTAGCCCATAAAGTAATCCAAAAATAGAATCCCTCCCCTTCTTAGTCCTAGGCAACCCCAAAATAAAGTCCATAGAAATGTCAATCCAAGTTCTTTTTAAGAATAGCACACAAAAGTGTTCCCAAAGTTCTATTTACAACTTCAGTTTGTCCATCCGTTTGAGGATGACAAGTAGCAGATTACAACAATATGGAGCAAAGTTTAGCCCATAAAGTAATGCAAAAATAGAATCCCTCCCCTTCTTAGTCCTAGGCAACCCCAAAATAAAGTCCATAGAAATGTCAATCCAAGTTCTTTTTAAGAATAGCACGCAAAAGTGTTCCCAAAGTTCTATTGACTACTTCAGTTTGTCCATCTGTTTGAGGATGACAAGTAGTAGATTACAACAATATTGAGCAAAGTTTAGCCCATAAAGTAATCCAAAAATAGAATCCCTCCCCTTCTCAGTCCTAGGCAACCCCAAAATAAAGTGCATAGAAATGTCAATCCAAGTTCTTTTTAAGAATAGCACGCACAAGTGTTCCCAAAGTTCTATTTACAACTTCAGTTTGTCCATCCGTTTGGGGATGACAAGTAGTAGATTACAACAATATTGAGCAAAGTTTAGCCCATATGAGTTCTATTGACAACTTCAGTTTGTCCATCCGTTTGAGGATGACAAGTAGTAGATTACAACAATATTGAGCAAAGTTTAGCCCATAAAGTAATCCAAAAATAGAATCTCTCCCCTTCTTAGTCCTAGGCAACCCCAAAATAAAGTCCATAGAAATGTCAATCCAAGTTCTCTTTAAGAATAGCACGCAAAAGTGTTCCCAAAGTTCTATTTACAACTTCAGTTTGTCCATCCGTTTGAGGATGACAAGTAGTAGATTACAACAATATTGAGCAAAGTTTAGCCCATAAAGTAATCCAAAAATAGAATCCCTCACCTTCTTAGTCCTAGGCAACCCCAAAATAAAGTCCATAGAAATGTCAGTCCAAGTTCCTTTAAGAATAGCACGCAAAAGAGTTCCCAAAGGTCTATTTACAACTTCAGTTTGTCCATCCGTTTGAGGATGACATGTAGTAGATTACAAACAATATTGAGCAAAGTTTAGCCCATAAAGTAATCCAAAAATAGAATCCCTCCCCTTCTTTTAAGAATAGCACGCAAAAGTGTTCCCAAAGTTCTATTGACAACTTCAGTTTGTCCATCTGTTTGATGATGACAAGTAGTAGATTACAACAATATTGAGCAAAGTTTAGCCCATAAAGTAATCCAAAAATAGAATCCCTACCCTTCTCAGTCCTAGGCAACCCCAAAATAAAGTGCATAGAAATGTCAATCCAAGTTCTTTTTAAGAATAGTACGCAAAAGTGTTCCCAAAGTTCTATTTACAACTTCAGTTTGTCCATCCGTTTGGGGATGACATGTAGTAGATTACAACAATATTGAGCAAAGTTTAGCCCATATGAGTTCTATTGACAACTTCAGTTTGTCCATCCGTTTGAGAATGACAAATAGTAGATTACAACAATATTGAGCAAAGTTTAGCCCATAAAGTAATCCAAAAATAGAATCCCTCCCCTTCTTAGTCCTAGGCAACCCCAAAATAAAGTCCATAGAAATGTCAATCCAAGTTCTTTTTAAGAATAGCACGCAAAAGTGTTCCCAAAGTTCTATTTACAACTTCAGTTTGTCCATCTGTTTGAGGATGACAAGTAGTAGATTACAACAATATTGAGCAAAGTTTAGCCATAAAGTAATCCAAAAATAGAATCCCTCCCCTTCTTAGTCCTTGGCAACCCCAAAATAAAGTCCATAGAAATGTCAATCCAAATTCTTTTTAAGAATAGCACGCAAAAGTGTTCCTAAAGTACTATTGACAACTTCAGTTTGTCCATCCGTTTGAGGATGACAAGTAGTAGATTACAACAATATTGAGCAAAGTTTAGCCCATAAAGTAATCCAAAAATAGAATCCCTCCCCTTCTTAGTCCTAGGCAACCCCAAAATAAAGTGCATAGAAATGTTAATCCAAGTTCTTTTAAGAATAGCACGCACAAGTGTTCCCAAAGTTCTATTTACAACTTCAGTTTGTCCATCCGTTTGAGGATGACAAGTAGTAGATTACAACAATATTGAGCAAAGTTTAGCCCATAAAGTAATCCAAAAATAGAATCCCTCACCTTATTAGTCCTAGGCAACCCCAAAATAAAGTCCACAGAAATGTCAGTCCAAGTTCTTTTAAGAATAGCACGCAAAAGTGTTCCCAAATTTCTATTTACAACTTCAGTTTGTCCATCCGTTTGAGGATAACAAGTAGTAGATTACAACAATATGGAGCAAAGTTTAGCCCATAAAGTAATGCAAAAATAGAATCCCTCCCCTTCTTAGTCCTAGGCAACCCCAAAATAAAGTCCATAGAAATGTCAATCCAAGTTCTTTTAAGAATAGCACGCACAAGTGTTCCCAAAGTTCTATTTACAACTTCAGTTTGTCCATCCGTTTGGGGATGACAAGTAGTAGATTACAACAATATTGATCAAAGTTTAGCCCATATAAGTTCTATTGACAACTTCAGTTTGTCCATCCGTTTGAGGATGACAAATAGTAGATTACAACAATATTGAGCAAAGTTTAGCCCATAAAGTAATCCAAAAATAGAATCCCTCCCCTTCTTAGTCCTAGGCAACCCCAAAATAAAGTCCATAGAAATGTCAATTCAAGTTCTTTTTAAGAATAGCACGCAAAAGTGTTCCCAAAGTTCTATTGACTACTTCAGTTTGTCCATCTGTGTGAGGATGACAAGTAGTAGATTACAACAATATTGAGCAAAGTTTAGCCCATAAAGTAATGCAAAAATAGAATCCCTCCCCTTCTTAGTCCTAGGCAACCCCAAAATAAAGTCCATAGAAATGTCAATCCAAGTTCTTTTAAGAATAGCACGCAAAAGTGTTCCCAAAGTTCTATTTACAACTTCAGTTTGTCCATCCGTTTGGGGATGACAAGTAGTAGATTACAACAATATTGAGCAAAGTTTAGCCCATATAAGTTCTATTGACAACTTCAGTTTGTCCATCCGTTTGAGGATGACAAGTAGTAGATTACAACAATATTGAGCAATGTTTAGCCCATAAAGTAATCCAAAAATAGAATCCCTCCCCTTCTTAGTCCTAGGCAACCCCAAAATAAAGTGCATAGAAATGTCGATCCAAGTTCTTTTTAAGAATAGCACGCACAAGTGTTCCCAAAGTTCTATTTACAACTTCAGTTTGTCCATCCGTTTGAGGATGACAAGTAGTAGATTACAACAATATTGAGCAAAGTTTAGCCCATAAAGTAATCCAAAAATAGAATCCCTCACCTTCTTAGTCCTAGGCAACCCCAAAATAAAGTCCACAGAAATGTCAGTCCAAGTTCTTTTAAGAATAGCACGCAAAAGTGTTCCCAAAGTTCTATTTACAACTTCAGTTTGTCCATCCGTTTGAGGATGACAAGTAGTAGATTACAACAATATGGAGCAAAGTTTAGCCCATAAAGTAATGCAAAAATAGAATCCCTCCCCTTCTTAGTCCTAGGCAACCCCAAAATAAAGTCCATAGAAATGTCAATCCAAGTTCTTTTAAGAATAGCACGCACAAGTGTTCCCAAAGTTCTATTTACAACTTCAGTTTGTCCATCCGTTTGGGGATGACAAGTAGTAGATTACAACAATATTGAGCAAAGTTTAGCCCATATAAGTTCTATTGACAACTTCAGTTTGTCCATCCGTTTGAGGATGACAAATAGTAGATTACAACAATATTGAGCAAAGTTTAGCCCATAAAGTAATCCAAAAATAGAATCCCTCCCCTTCTTAGTCCTAGGCAACCCCAAAATAAAGTCCATAGAAATGTCAATCCAAGTTCTTTTTAAGAATAGCACGCAAAAGTGTTCCCAAAGTTCTATTTACAACTTCAGTTTGTCCATCCGTTTGAGGATGACAAGTAGTAGATTACAACAATATGGAGCAAAGTTTAGCCCATAAAGTAATGCAAAAATAGAATCCCTCCCCTTCTTAGTCCTAGGCAACCCCAAAATAAAGTCCACAGAAATGTCAGTCCAAGTTCTTTTAAGAATAGCACGCAAAAGTGTTCCCAAAGTTCTATTTACAACTTCAGTTTGTCCATCCGTTTGAGGATGACAAGTAGTAGATTACAACAATATGGAGCAAAGTTTAGCCCATAAAGTAATGCAAAAATAGAATCCCTCCCCTTCTTAGTCCTAGGCAACCCCAAAATAAAGTCCATAGAAATGTCAATCTAAGTTCTTTTAAGAATAGCACGCACAAGTGTTCCCAAAGTTCTATTTACAACTTCAGTTTGTCCATCCGTTTGAGGATGACAAGTAGTAGATTACAACAATATTGAGCAAAGTTTAGCCCATAAAGTAATCCAAAAATAGAATCCCTCACCTTCTTAGTCCTAGGCAACCCAAAAATAAAGTCCACAGAAATGTCAGTCCAAGTTCTTTTAAGAATAGCACGCAAAAGTGTTCCCAAAGTTCTATTTACAACTTCAGTTTGTCCATCCGTTTGAGGATGACAAGTAGTAGATTACAACAATATGGAGCAAAGTTTAGCCCATAAAGTAATGCAAAAATAGAATCCCTCCCCTTCTTAGTCCTAGGCAACCCCAAAATAAAGTCCATAGAAATGTCAATCCAAGTTCTTTTAAGAATAGCACGCACAAGTGTTCCCAAAGTTCTATTTACAACTTCAGTTTGTCCATCCGTTTGGGGATGACAAGTAGTAGATTACAACAATATTGAGCAAAGTTTAGCCCATATAAGTTCTATTGACAACTTCAGTTTGTCCATCCGTTTGAGGATGACAAATAGTAGATTACAACAATATTGAGCAAAGTTTAGCCCATAAAGTAATCCAAAAATAGAATCCCTCCCCTTCTTAGTCCTAGGCAACCCCAAAATAAAGTCCATAGAAATGTCAATCCAAGTTCTTTTTAAGAATAGCACACAAAAGTGTTCCCAAAGTTCTATTTACAACTTCAGTTTGTCCATCCGTTTGAGGATGACAAGTAGCAGATTACAACAATATGGAGCAAAGTTTAGCCCATAAAGTAATGCAAAAATAGAATCCCTCCCCTTCTTAGTCCTAGGCAACCCCAAAATAAAGTCCATAGAAATGTCAATCCAAGTTCTTTTTAAGAATAGCACGCAAAAGTGTTCCCAAAGTTCTATTGACTACTTCAGTTTGTCCATCTGTTTGAGGATGACAAGTAGTAGATTACAACAATATTGAGCAAAGTTTAGCCCATAAAGTAATCCAAAAATAGAATCCCTCCCCTTCTCAGTCCTAGGCAACCCCAAAATAAAGTGCATAGAAATGTCAATCCAAGTTCTTTTTAAGAATAGCACGCACAAGTGTTCCCAAAGTTCTATTTACAACTTCAGTTTGTCCATCCGTTTGGGGATGACAAGTAGTAGATTACAACAATATTGAGCAAAGTTTAGCCCATATGAGTTCTATTGACAACTTCAGTTTGTCCATCCGTTTGAGGATGACAAGTAGTAGATTACAACAATATTGAGCAAAGTTTAGCCCATAAAGTAATCCAAAAATAGAATCTCTCCCCTTCTTAGTCCTAGGCAACCCCAAAATAAAGTCCATAGAAATGTCAATCCAAGTTCTCTTTAAGAATAGCACGCAAAAGTGTTCCCAAAGTTCTATTTACAACTTCAGTTTGTCCATCCGTTTGAGGATGACAAGTAGTAGATTACAACAATATTGAGCAAAGTTTAGCCCATAAAGTAATCCAAAAATAGAATCCCTCACCTTCTTAGTCCTAGGCAACCCCAAAATAAAGTCCATAGAAATGTCAGTCCAAGTTCCTTTAAGAATAGCACGCAAAAGAGTTCCCAAAGGTCTATTTACAACTTCAGTTTGTCCATCCGTTTGAGGATGACATGTAGTAGATTACAACAATATTGAGCAAAGTTTAGCCCATAAAGTAATCCAAAAATAGAATCCCTCCCCTTCTTTTAAGAATAGCACGCAAAAGTGTTCCCAAAGTTCTATTGACAACTTCAGTTTGTCCATCTGTTTGATGATGACAAGTAGTAGATTACAACAATATTGAGCAAAGTTTAGCCCATAAAGTAATCCAAAAATAGAATCCCTACCCCTCTCAGTCCTAGGCAACCCCAAAATAAAGTGCATAGAAATGTCAATCCAAGTTCTTTTTAAGAATAGTACGCAAAAGTGTTCCCAAAGTTCTATTTACAACTTCAGTTTGTCCATCCGTTTGGGGATGACATGTAGTAGATTACAACAATATTGAGCAAAGTTTAGCCCATATGAGTTCTATTGACAACTTCAGTTTGTCCATCCGTTTGAGAATGACAAATAGTAGATTACAACAATATTGAGCAAAGTTTAGCCCATAAAGTAATCCAAAAATAGAATCCCTCCCCTTCTTAGTCCTAGGCAACCCCAAAATAAAGTCCATAGAAATGTCAATCCAAGTTCTTTTTAAGAATAGCACGCAAAAGTGTTCCCAAAGTTCTATTTACAACTTCAGTTTGTCCATCTGTTTGAGGATGACAAGTAGTAGATTACAACAATATTGAGCAAAGTTTAGCCATAAAGTAATCCAAAAATAGAATCCCTCCCCTTCTTAGTCCTTGGCAACCCCAAAATAAAGTCCATAGAAATGTCAATCCAAATTCTTTTTAAGAATAGCACGCAAAAGTGTTCCTAAAGTACTATTGACAACTTCAGTTTGTCCATCCGTTTGAGGATGACAAGTAGTAGATTACAACAATATTGAGCAAAGTTTAGCCCATAAAGTAATCCAAAAATAGAATCCCTCCCCTTCTTAGTCCTAGGCAACCCCAAAATAAAGTGCATAGAAATGTCAATCCAAGTTCTTTTTAAGAATAGCACGCACAAGTGTTCCCAAAGTTCTATTTACAACTTCAGTTTGTCCATCCGTTTGAGGATGACAAGTAGTAGATTACAACAATATTGAGCAAAGTTTAGCCCATAAAGTAATCCAAAAATAGAATCCCTCACCTTCTTAGTCCTAGGCAACCCCAAAATAAAGTCCACAGAAATGTCAGTCCAAGTTCTTTTAAGAATAGCACGCAAAAGTGTTCCCAAAGTTCTATTTACAACTTCAGTTTGTCCATCCGTTTGGGGATGACAAGTAGTAGATTACAACAATATTGAGCAAAGTTTAGCCCATATAAGTTCTATTGACAACTTCAGTTTGTCCATCCGTTTGAGGATGACAAGTAGTAGATTACAACAATATTGAGCAATGTTTAGCCCATAAAGTAATCCAAAAATAGAATCCCTCCCCTTCTTAGTCCTAGGCAACCCCAAAATAAAGTGCATAGAAATGTCAATCCAAGTTCTTTTTAAGAATAGCACGCACAAGTGTTCCCAAAGTTCTATTTACAACTTCAGTTTGTCCATCCGTTTGAGGATGACAAGTAGTAGATTACAACAATATTGAGCAAAGTTTAGCCCATAAAGTAATCCAAAAATAGAATCCCTCACCTTCTTAGTCCTAGGCAACCCCAAAATAAAGTCCACAGAAATGTCAGTCCAAGTTCTTTTAAGAATAGCACGCAAAAGTGTTCCCAAATTTCTATTTACAACTTCAGTTTGTCCATCCGTTTGAGGATGACAAGTAGTAGATTACAACAATATGGAGCAAAGTTTAGCCCATAAAGTAATGCAAAAATAGAATCCCTCCCCTTCTTAGTCCTAGGCAACCCCAAAATAAAGTCCATAGAAATGTCAATCCAAGTTCTTTTAAGAATAGCACGCACAAGTGTTCCCAAAGTTCTATTTACAACTTCAGTTTGTCCATCCGTTTGGGGATGACAAGTAGTAGATTACAACAATATTGAGCAAAGTTTAGCCCATATAAGTTCTATTGACAACTTCAGTTTGTCCATCCGTTTGAGGATGACAAATAGTAGATTACAACAATATTGAGCAAAGTTTAGCCCATAAAGTAATCCAAAAATAGAATCCCTCCCCTTCTTAGTCCTAGGCAACCCCAAAATAAAGTCCATAGAAATGTCAATTCAAGTTCTTTTTAAGAATAGCACGCAAAAGTGTTCCCAAAGTTCTATTGACTACTTCAGTTTGTCCATCTGTGTGAGGATGACAAGTAGTAGATTACAACAATATTGAGCAAAGTTTAGCCCATAAAGTAATGCAAAAATAGAATCCCTCCCCTTCTTAGTCCTAGGCAACCCCAAAATAAAGTCCATAGAAATGTCAATCCAAGTTCTTTTAAGAATAGCACGCAAAAGTGTTCCCAAAGTTCTATTTACAACTTCAGTTTGTCCATCCGTTTGTGGATGACAAGTAGTAGATTACAACAATATTGAGCAAAGTTTAGCCCATATAAGTTCTATTGACAACTTCAGTTTGTCCATCCGTTTGAGGATGACAAGTAGTAGATTACAACAATATTGAGCAATGTTTAGCCCATAAAGTAATCCAAAAATAGAATCCCTCCCCTTCTTAGTCCTAGGCAACCCCAAAATAAAGTGCATAGAAATGTCAATCCAAGTTCTTTTTAAGAATAGCACGCACAAGTGTTCCCAAAGTTCTATTTACAACTTCAGTTTGTCCATCCGTTTGAGGATGACAAGTAGTAGATTACAACAATATTGAGCAAAGTTTAGCCCATAAAGTAATCCAAAAATAGAATCCCTCACCTTCTTAGTCCTAGGCAACCCCAAAATAAAGTCCACAGAAATGTCAGTCCAAGTTCTTTTAAGAATAGCACGCAAAAGTGTTCCCAAAGTTCTATTTACAACTTCAGTTTGTCCATCCGTTTGAGGATGACAAGTAGTAGATTACAACAAATGGAGCAAAGTTTAGCCCATATAAGTTCTATTGACAACTTCAGTTTGTCCATCCGTTTGAGGATGACAAGTAGTAGATTACAACAATATTGAGCAATGTTTAGCCCATAAAGTAATCCAAAAATAGAATCCCTCCCCTTCTTAGTCCTAGGCAACCCCAAAATAAAGTGCATAGAAATGTCAATCCAAGTTCTTTTTAAGAATAGCACGCACAAGTGTTCCCAAAGTTCTATTTACAACTTCAGTTTGTCCATCCGTTTGAGGATGACAAGTAGTAGATTACAACAATATTGAGCAAAGTTTAGCCCATAAAGTAATCCAAAAATAGAATCCCTCACCTTCTTAGTCCTAGGCAACCCCAAAATAAAGTCCACAGAAATGTCAGTCCAAGTTCTTTTAAGAATAGCACGCAAAAGTGTTCCCAAATTTCTATTTACAACTTCAGTTTGTCCATCCGTTTGAGGATGACAAGTAGTAGATTACAACAATATGGAGCAAAGTTTAGCCCATAAAGTAATGCAAAAATAGAATCCCTCCCCTTCTTAGTCCTAGGCAACCCCAAAATAAAGTCCATAGAAATGTCAATCCAAGTTCTTTTAAGAATAGCACGCACAAGTGTTCCCAAAGTTCTATTTACAACTTCAGTTTGTCCATCCGTTTGAGGATGACAAGTAGTAGATTACAACAATATTGAGCAAAGTTTAGCCCATAAAGTAATCCAAAAATAGAATCCCTCCCCTTCTTAGTCCTAGGCAACCCCAAAATAAAGTCCATAGAAATGTCAATCCAAGTTCTTTTTAAGAATAGCACGCAAAAGTGTTCCCAAAGTTCTATTTACAACTTCAGTTTGTCCATCCGTTTGAGGATGACAAGTAGTAGATTACAACAATATGGAGCAAAGTTTAGCCCATAAAGTAATGCAAAAATAGAATCCCTCCCCTTCTTAGTCCTAGGCAACCCCAAAATAAAGTCCACAGAAATGTCAGTCCAAGTTCTTTTAAGAATAGCACGCAAAAGTGTTCCCAAAGTTCTATTTACAACTTCAGTTTGTCCATCCGTTAGAGGATGACAAGTAGTAGATTACAACAATATGGAGCAAAGTTTAGCCCATAAAGTAATGCAAAAATAGAATCCCTCCCCTTCTTAGTCCTAGGCAACCCCAAAATAAAGTCCACAGAAATGTCAGTCCAAGTTCTTTTAAGAATAGCACGCAAAAGTGTTCCCAAAGTTCTATTTACAACTTCAGTTTGTCCATCCGTTTGAGGATGACAAGTAGTAGATTACAACAATATGGAGCAAAGTTTAGCCCATAAAGTAATGCAAACATAGAATCCCTCACCTTCTTAGTCCTAGGCAACCCAAAATAAAGTCCACTAGAAATGTCAGTCCAAGTTCTTTTAAGAATAGCACGCAAAAGTGTTCCCAAAGTTCTATTTACAACTTCAGTTTGTCCATCCGTTTGAGGATGACAAGTAGTAGATTACAACAATATTGAGCAAAGTTTAGCCCATAAAGTAATCCAAAAATAGAATCCCTCACCTTCTTAGTCCTAGGCAACCCCAAAATAAAGTCCACTAGAAATGTCAGTCCAAGTTCTTTTAAGAATAGCACGCAAAAGTGTTCCCAAAGTTCTATTTACAACTTCAGTTTGTCCATCCGTTTGAGGATGACAAGTAGTAGATTACAACAATATGGAGCAAAGTTTAGCCCATAAAGTAATGCAAAAATAGAATCCCTCCCCTTCTTAGTCCTAGGCAACCCCAAAATAAAGTCCATAGAAATGTCAATCCAAGTTCTTTTAAGAATAGCACGCACAAGTGTTCCCAAAGTTCTATTTACAACTTCAGTTTGTCCATCCGTTTGGGGATGACAAGTAGTAGATTACAACAATATTGAGCAAAGTTTAGCCCATATAAGTTCTATTGACAACTTCAGTTTGTCCATCCGTTTGAGGATGACAAGTAGTAGATTACAACAATATTGAGCAATGTTTAGCCCATAAAGTAATCCAAAAATAGAATCCCTCCCCTTCTTAGTCCTAGGCAACCCCAAAATAAAGTGCATAGAAATGTCAATCCAAGTTCTTTTTAAGAATAGCACGCACAAGTGTTCCCAAAGTTCTATTTACAACTTCAGTTTGTCCATCCGTTTGAGGATGACAAGTAGTAGATTACAACAATATTGAGCAAAGTTTAGCCCATAAAGTAATCCAAAAATAGAATCCCTCACCTTCTTAGTCCTAGGCAACCCCAAAATAAAGTCCACAGAAATGTCAGTCCAAGTTCTTTTAAGAATAGCACGCAAAAGTGTTCTCAAAGTTCTATTTACAACTTCAGTTTGTCCATCCGTTTGAGGATGACAAGTAGTAGATTACAACAATATGGAGCAAAGTTTAGCCCATAAAGTAATGCAAAAATAGAATCCCTCCCCTTCTTAGTCCTAGGCAACCCCAAAATAAAGTCCATAGAAATGTCAATCCAAGTTCTTTTAAGAATAGCACGCACAAGTGTTCCCAAAGTTCTATTTACAACTTCAGTTTGTCCATCCGTTTGGGGATGACAAGTAGTAGATTACAACAATATTGAGCAAAGTTTAGCCCATATAAGTTCTATTGACAACTTCAGTTTGTCCATCCGTTTGAGGATGACAAATAGTAGATTACAACAATATTGAGCAAAGTTTAGCCCATAAAGTAATCCAAAAATAGAATCCCTCCCCTTCTTAGTCCTAGGCAACCCCAAAATAAAGTCCATAGAAATGTCAATCCAAGTTCTTTTTAAGAATAGCACGCAAAAGTGTTCCCAAAGTTCTATTTACAACTTCAGTTTGTCCATCCGTTTGAGGATGACAAGTAGTAGATTACAACAATATGGAGCAAAGTTTAGCCCATAAAGTAATGCAAAAATAGAATCCCTCCCCTTCTTAGTCCTAGGCAACCCCAAAATAAAGTCCACAGAAATGTCAGTCCAAGTTCTTTTAAGAATAGCACGCAAAAGTGTTCCCAAAGTTCTATTTACAACTTCAGTTTGTCCATCCGTTTGAGGATGACAAGTAGTAGATTACAACAATATGGAGCAAAGTTTAGCCCATAAAGTAATGCAAACATAGAATCCCTCCCCTTCTTAGTCCTAGGCAACCCCAAAATAAAGTGCATAGAAATGTTAATCCAAGTTCTTTTAAGAATAGCACGCACAAGTGTTCCCAAAGTTCTATTTACAACTTCAGTTTGTCCATCCGTTTGAGGATGACAAGTAGTAGATTACAACAATATTGAGCAAAGTTTAGCCCATAAAGTAATCCAAAAATAGAATCCCTCACCTTATTAGTCCTAGGCAACCCCAAAATAAAGTCCACAGAAATGTCAGTCCAAGTTCTTTTAAGAATAGCACGCAAAAGTGTTCCCAAAGTTCTATTTACAACTTCAGTTTGTCCATCCGTTTGAGGATGACAAGTAGTAGATTACAACAATATGGAGCAAAGTTTAGCCCATAAAGTAATGCAAAAATAGAATCCCTCCCCTTCTTAGTCCTAGGCAACCCCAAAATAAAGTCCATAGAAATGTCAATCCAAGTTCTTTTAAGAATAGCACGCACAAGTGTTCCCAAAGTTCTATTTACAACTTCAGTTTGTCCATCCGTTTGGGGATGACAAGTAGTAGATTACAACAATATTGAGCAAAGTTTAGCCCATATAAGTTCTATTGACAACTTCAGTTTGTCCATCCGTTTGAGGATGACAAATAGTAGATTACAACAATATTGAGCAAAGTTTAGCCCATAAAGTAATCCAAAAATAGAATCCCTCCCCTTCTTAGTCCTAGGCAACCCCAAAATAAAGTCCATAGAAATGTCAATTCAAGTTCTTTTTAAGAATAGCACGCAAAAGTGTTCCCAAAGTTCTATTGACTACTTCAGTTTGTCCATCTGTGTGAGGATGACAAGTAGTAGATTACAACAATATTGAGCAAAGTTTAGCCCATAAAGTAATGCAAAAATAGAATCCCTCCCCTTCTTAGTCCTAGGCAACCCCAAAATAAAGTCCATAGAAATGTCAATCCAAGTTCTTTTAAGAATAGCACGCAAAAGTGTTCCCAAAGTTCTATTTACAACTTCAGTTTGTCCATCCGTTTGGGGATGACAAGTAGTAGATTACAACAATATTGAGCAAAGTTTAGCCCATATAAGTTCTATTGACAACTTCAGTTTGTCCATCCGTTTGAGGATGAAAAGTAGTAGATTACAACAATATTGAGCAATGTTTAGCCCATAAAGTAATCCAAAAATAGAATCCCTCCCCTTCTTAGTCCTAGGCAACCCCAAAATAAAGTGCATAGAAATGTCAATCCAAGTTCTTTTTAAGAATAGCACGCACAAGTGTTCCCAAAGTTCTATTTACAACTTCAGTTTGTCCATCCGTTTGAGGATGACAAGTAGTAGATTACAACAATATTGAGCAAAGTTTAGCCCATAAAGTAATCCAAAAATAGAATCCCTCACCTTCTTAGTCCTAGGCAACCCCAAAATAAAGTCCACAGAAATGTCAGTCCAAGTTCTTTTAAGAATAGCACGCAAAAGTGTTCCCAAAGTTCTATTTACACTTCAGTTGGTCCATCCGTTTGCGGATGACAAGTAGTAGATTCAACAATATGTGAGCAAAGTTTAGCCCATAAGTAATGCAAAAAATAGAATCCCTCCCCCTTCTTAGTCCTAGGCAACCCCAAAATAAAGTCCATAGAAATGTCAATCCAAGTTCTTTTAAGAAATAGCGACGAACACAGTAGTGTTCCCCAAGTTCTATTTACAACTTCAGTTTGTCCATCCGTTTGGGATGACAAGTAGTAGATTACAAAAATATGAGCAAAGTTTAGCCAATAAGTTTAGACAACTTCCCATCCGTTTTCGTACTTGAGCCCAAAGTAATCCAAAAATAGAATCCCTCCCCTTCTTAGTCCTAGGCAACCCAAAATAAAGTTCCATAGAAATGTCAATCCAAGTTCTTTTTAAGAATAGCACGCAAAAGTGTTCCCAAAGTTCTATTTACAACTTCAGTTTGTCCATCCGTTTGAGGATGACAAGTAGTAGATTACAACAATATGGAGCAAAGTTTAGCCCATAAAGTAATGCAAAAATAGAATCCCTCCCCTTCTTAGTCCTAGGCAACCCCAAAATAAAGTCCACAGAAATGTCAGTCCAAGTTCTTTTAAGAATAGCACGCAAAAGTGTTCCCAAAGTTCTATTTACAACTTCAGTTTGTCCATCCGTTTGAGGATGACAAGTAGTAGATTATAACAATATGGAGCAATGTTTAGCCCATAAAGTAATCCAAAAATAGAATCCCTCCCCTTCTTAGTCCTAGGCAACCCCAAAATAAAGTCCATAGAAATGTCAATCCAAGTTCTTTTAAGAATAGCACGCACAAGTGTTCCCAAAGTTCTATTTACAACTTCAGTTTGTCCATCCGTTTGAGGATGACAAGTAGTAGATTACAACAATATTGAGCAAAGTTTAGCCCATAAAGTAATCCAAAAATAGAATCCCTCACCTTCTTAGTCCTAGGCAACCCCAAAATAAAGTCCACAGAAATGTCAGTCCAAGTTCTTTTAAGAATAGCACGCAAAAGTGTTCCCAAAGTTCTATTTACAACTTCAGTTTGTCCATCCGTTTGAGGATGACAAGTAGTAGATTACAACAATATGGAGCAAAGTTTAGCCCATAAAGTAATGCAAAAATAGAATCCCTCCCCTTCTTAGTCCTAGGCAACCCCAAAATAAAGTCCATAGAAATGTCAATCCAAGTTCTTTTAAGAATAGCACGCACAAGTGTTCCCAAAGTTCTATTTACAACTTCAGTTTGTCCATCCGTTTGGGGATGACAAGTAGTAGATTACAACAATATTGAGCAAAGTTTAGCCCATATAAGTTCTATTGACAACTTCAGTTTGTCCATCCGTTTGAGGATGACAAATAGTAGATTACAACAATATTGAGCAAAGTTTAGCCCATAAAGTAATCCAAAAATAGAATCCCTCCCCTTCTTAGTCCTAGGCAACCCCAAAATAAAGTCCATAGAAATGTCAATCCAAGTTCTTTTTAAGAATAGCACGCAAAAGTGTTCCCAAAGTTCTATTTACAACTTCAGTTTGTCCATCCGTTTGAGGATGACAAGTAGCAGATTACAACAATATGGAGCAAAGTTTAGCCCATAAAGTAATGCAAAAATAGAATCCCTCCCCTTCTTAGTCCTAGGCAACCCCAAAATAAAGTCCATAGAAATGTCAATCCAAGTTCTTTTTAAGAATAGCACGCAAAAGTGTTCCCAAAGTTCTATTGACTACTTCAGTTTGTCCATCTGTTTGAGGATGACAAGTAGTAGATTACAACAATATTGAGCAAAGTTTAGCCCATAAAGTAATCCAAAAATAGAATCCCTCCCCTTCTCAGTCCTAGGCAACCCCAAAATAAAGTGCATAGAAATGTCAATCCAAGTTCTTTTTAAGAATAGCACGCACAAGTGTTCCCAAAGTTCTATTTACAACTTCAGTTTGTCCATCCGTTTGGGGATGACAAGTAGTAGATTACAACAATATTGAGCAAAGTTTAGCCCATATGAGTTCTATTGACAACTTCAGTTTGTCCATCCGTTTGAGGATGACAAGTAATAGATTACAACAATATTGAGCAAAGTTTAGCCCATAAAGTAATCCAAAAATAGAATCTCTCCCCTTCTTAGTCCTAGGCAACCCCAAAATAAAGTCCATAGAAATGTCAAATCAAGTTCTTTTTAAGAATAGCACGCAAAAGTGTTCCCAAAGTTCTATTTACAACTTCAGTTTGTCCATCCGTTTGAGGATGACAAGTAGTAGATTACAACAATATTGAGCAAAGTTTAGCCCATAAAGTAATCCAAAAATAGAATCCCTCACCTTCTTAGTCCTAGGCAACCCCAAAATAAAGTCCATAGAAATGTCAGTCCAAGTTCCTTTAAGAATAGCACGCAAAAGAGTTCCCAAAGGTCTATTTACAACTTCAGTTTGTCCATCCGTTTGAGGATGACATGTAGTAGATTACAACAATATTGAGCAAAGTTTAGCCCATAAAGTAATCCAAAAATAGAATCCCTCCCCTTCTTTTAAGAATAGCACGCAAAAGTGTTCCCAAAGTTCTATTGACAACTTCAGTTTGTCCATCTGTTTGATGATGACAAGTAGTAGATTACAACAATATTGAGCAAAGTTTAGCCCATAAAGTAATCCAAAAATAGAATCCCTACCCTTCTCAGTCCTAGGCAACCCCAAAATAAAGTGCATAGAAATGTCAATCCAAGTTCTTTTTAAGAATAGTACGCAAAAGTGTTCCCAAAGTTCTATTTACAACTTCAGTTTGTCTATCCGTTTGGGGATGACAAGTAGTAGATTACAACAATATTGAGCAAAGTTTAGCCCATAAAGTAATCCCAAAATAGAATCCCTCCCCTTCTCAGTCCTAGGCAACCCCAAAATAAAGTGCATAGAAATGTCAATCCAAGTTCTTTTTAAGAATAGCACGCACAAGTGTTCCCAAAGTTCTATTTACAACTTCAGTTTGTCCATCCGTTTGGGGATGACAAGTAGTAGATTACAACAATATTGAGCAAAGTTTAGCCCATATGAGTTCTATTGACAACTTCAGTTTGTCCATCCGTTTGAGGATGACAAATAGTAGATTACAACAATATTGAGCAAAGTTTAGCCCATAAAGTAATCCAAAAATAGAATCCCTCCCCTTCTTAGTCCTAGGCAACCCCAAAATAAAGTCCATAGAAATGTCAATCCAAGTTCTTTTTAACAATAGCACGCAAAAGTGTTCCCAAAGTTCTATTTACAACTTCAGTTTGTCCATCCGTTTGAGGATGACAAGTAGCAGATTACAACAATATGGAGCAAAGTTTAGCCCATAAAGTAATGCAAAAATAGAATCCCTCCCCTTCTTAGTCCTAGGCAACCCCAAAATAAAGTCCATAGAAATGTCAATCCAAGTTCTTTTTAAGAATAGCACGCAAAAGTGTTCCCAAAGTTCTATTGACTACTTCAGTTTGTCCATCTGTTTGAGGATGACAAGTAGTAGATTACAACAATATTGAGCAAAGTTTAGCCCATAAAGTAATCCAAAAATAGAATCCCTCCCCTTCTTAGTCCTAGGCAACCCCAAAATAAAGTGCATAGAAATGTCAATCCAAGTTCTTTTAAGAATAGCACGCAAAAGTGTTCCCAAAGTTCTATTTACAACTTCAGTTTGTCCATCCGTTTGGGATGACAAGTAGTAGATTACAACAATATTGAGCAAAGTTTAGCCCATATGAGTTCTAGTGACAAATTCAGTTTGTCCATCCGTTTGAGGATGACAAGTAGTAGATTACAACAATATTGAGCAAAGTTTAGCCCATAAAGTAATCCAAAAATAGAATCTCTCCCCTTCTTAGTCCTAGGCAACCCCAAAATAAAGTCCATAGAAATGTAAATCCAAGTTCTTTTTAAGAATAGAACGCAAAAGTGTTCCCAAAGTTCTATTTACAACTTCAGTTTGTCCATCCGTTTGAGGATGACAAGTAGTAGATTACAACAATATTGAGCAAAGTTTAGCCCATAAAGTAATCCAAAAATAGAATCCCTCACCTTCTTAGTCCTAGGCAACCCCAAAATAAAGTCCATAGAAATGTCAGTCCAAGTTCCTTTAAGAATAGCACGCAAAAGAGTTCCCAAAGGTCTATTTACAACTTCAGTTTGTCCAACCGTTTGAGGATGACATGTAGTAGATTACAACAATATTGAGCAAAGTTTAGCCCATAAAGTAATCCAAAAATAGAATCCCTCCCCTTCTTTTAAGAATAGCACGCAAAAGTGTTCCCAAAGTTCTATTGACAACTTCAGTTTGTCCATCTGTTTGATGATGACAAGTAGTAGATTACAACAATATTGAGCAAAGTTTAGCCCATAAAGTAATCCAAAAATAGAATCCCTACCCTTCTCAGTCCTAGGCAACCCCAAAATAAAGTGCATAGAAATGTCAATCCAAGTTCTTTTTAAGAATAGTACGCAAAAATGTTCCCAAAGTTCTATTTACAACTTCAGTTTGTCCATCCGTTTGAGAATGACAAGTAGTAGATTACAACAATATTGAGCAAAGGTTAGGCCATATAAGTTCTATTGACAACTTCAGTTTTTCCATCCGTTTGAGGATGACAAGTAGTAGATTACAACAATATTGAGCAAAGTTTAGCCCATAAAGTAATCCAAAAATAGAATCCCTCCCCTTCTTAGTCCTAGGCAACCCCAAAATAAAGTGCATAGAAATGTTAATCCAAGTTCTTTTAAGAATAGCACGCACAAGTGTTCCCAAAGTTCTATTTACAACTTCAGTTTGTCCATCCGTTTGAGGATGACAAGTAGTAGATTACAACAATATTGAGCAAAGTTTAGCCCATAAAGTAATCCAAAATAGAATCCCTCACCTTCTTAGTCCTAGGCAACCCCAAAATAAAGTCCACAGAAATGTCAGTCCAAGTTCTTTTAAGAATAGCACGCAAAAGTGTTCCCAAAGTTCTATTTACAACTTCAGTTTGTCCATCCTGTTTGAGGATGACAAGTAGTAGATACAACAATATGGAGCAAAGTTTAGCCCATAAAGTAATGCAAAAATAGAATCCCTCCCCTTCTTAGTCCTAGGCAACCCCAAAATAAAGTCCATAGAAATGTCAATCCAAGTTCTTTTAGAATAGCACGCACAAGTGTTCCCAAAGTTCTATTTACAACTTCAGTTTGTCCATCCGTTTGGGGATGACAAGTAGTAGATTACAACAATATTGAGCAAAGTTTAGCCCATATAAGTTCTATTGACAACTTCAGTTTGTACATCCGTTTGAGGATGACAAGTAGTAGATTACAACAATATTGAGCAAAGTTTAGCCCATAAAGTAATCCAAAAATAGAATCCCTCCCCTTCTTAGTCCTAGGCAACCCCAAAATAAAGTGCAGAAATGTCAATCCAAGTTCTTTTTAAGAATAGCACGCACAAGTGTTCCCAAAGTTCTATTTACAACTTCAGTTTGTCCATCCGTTTG
>NW_027331585.1:0-29605 GCF_022965805.1 Primulina eburnea
TCAAATCGAGTATATCAGACTATGATTACGATTAAGTGGGTATGTAGTGACCGTTCCAGAATCACCTACTAATCAAAAACTAAGCATGCAATTAACCTAATAGACAATAATCAGAGATAACAGCGGAAAAAGTCAACAACTATACCGATTAACTAAACCAACCAGATACTCAACGTCCTCCTCCTGCTCCTCCTGAGCTGTCCAACCTGAGGCCTGCCCCGAGGGAATGGGGTGTCCAAGAATAAACAAAACCGAGGACGTGAGCGATAAGAACGCCCAGTACAAAGTATGAGTATACAGACCTATATGAAATGCACATGCTATGATCATGATACCGGGGTAGTCAAGAAACAGGAGTCACAAAAGGATCTCAACAATGCTCAGTCTAGAGGCGCCAAGTGGATAGTGCCGCGCGGTACACCTCTGGGTCACTGCATCACTACAAGACAGACGTGGACCTAAAATGTCCCGGACCACCGAAGCCCTCCCGACCCGTCGGCCACTGTGTACTCTCGGTGTCCATGCGTCCACAAGACAGGGCTGAGCGGCCCCAAGATATAGCTTATCTCGAAAGAGATACAGCTCAACAGTAAAGGCTATCTCGAAGAAGGTACGGCTCAACATGAAATGCAACGTGCAGTAATAAACGTGACATAATAGCATGCATCAAATGACATATTCAATGCACCACATAATCATGCAACACATATATGAATGTATACTCAACCAGGATATCTCGGATAGTACTTTCGTACCTCTATCACAGCAATCCTAATCCACTGGAACAACCAGACAACAGGTCTAATCCAAGCCTATTCATCAAAAGCATACCCAATGAACAATACTACCATGCTCGACTAGCAAAACCAGTACTCCCTAGTACTACCAAAGGTTTAGGGTTTACCTTCGTCCGTCGACAGCCCTTTGATGTCGATTGCCTCGAAACTCCGGCGCTGCTATGCTACAATCCCGGCAGCTCTTGGCTATCGCTCGAACAACAACTAACCCTAGAATCCTTCCAAAACTCTCAAAGAGGAGACTTAACTCAAGGAATGGCAAGTCACAAATGAGAAATCCGGGCACTATTTATAGGCCATGTTCGGATCCTCCGAACACCACTTCGGAACGTCCGAACGCTACGTGTCCATTGGCTCTTGACAGCTCATGATCGGATCCTCCGATCATACACTTCGGACCGTCCGAACATGCACGTGTCCAGCTGCTCTTGACACCTCATGATCGGATCCACCGAACCTACACTCGGAACGTCCGAACTCCCACGTGTCGATCAACTCTTGACACCTAATGGTCGGATCCACCGAACTCACTTCGGACCTTACGAACTCTTCGGTGCTTCCGAACCATCTTCGGTCCGTCCGATCATGACTCGGTCAAAATTACACATTAAACCTTCTTAATCACCAATACTCCGTTAATTACCCAATTTGGAATTCGGGCTACTACAGGGTACTTGTGGTAGATTATATCATAAGCTCTCTTTGGCAGATTGTTCACATATTGACAGGTAGTCTGAGTGTTTTGTTCAGATATTGAAAGATATGGGTAGAACTCTAGTGTTGAATGTTAGCACTAGTTACCAAGATAATGCAAAAGGGATAGATGTAGGAAACCAATGTCGGATGATGATGATTGGTATTTGAAACCGAAGATGGAATAGGTCCTTGATTGGGATAAAAAGATGGAATAGCAACTACAGGTGGTATTGCTTTGTTATGGATTGCAATTGGCGTATATGGGTGTTGTATAGCCGGTAATATGCGATTGATTCGGCTAGTGAAATGAGTTTGGATGTGAAACTCTGTCAAACAGATCTTCGGATAGATGTGGTTTGATGATTGGTGAGTTCGAGGACGAACTCAGATTTAAGAGGGGGGAGAAATGTAATGCCCGAGAATTTAATTACCGTAATCTGAAATGATTTGGATATGATTACTGTAATCGGAGATTAATCCGGAATGATTATTAAATTAATCGAGATGATTATAGACGGGACGCGTTCTTGTTAGATTTTGAAAGGAAGAATATTGCGTGTGCGTGACTCGAAGGTCTCACGCATATGCGCGAGAAGTGTATGCGCATATGCGCGAGCCATGCGAGAAGCCAAGGGAGAAATCCAGAAAGTTTGGCGCACATGCGCGGTGTAAGTGCGCGCACATGCGCGGAAAGGCCAGAACCAGTGGCGCATATGCGCGAGTAGAGTGGCGCATATGCGCGGGAGGGCCAGAAGGGGTGGCGCATATGCGCGGAATTAATGGCGCATATGCGCAAGTAGCAATTTCGCCGAGACAGTAGGTCTCGTGCATATGCGCGAGTAGTGGCCGCGCATATGCGCGAGACGTGGAATGAAAAGGTGTGCCACTTGCTTTCTTGCATGGTATGGGTATATATATTATAACACACATGCAAATCTCATATTCAGAAGAAACGAAACGGGAGAAATCGAGAGAAAGGGGAAAGCTTTGGTCTTTTCTTTAGAAATTGATTTATGAGCAAATCGTTTATCTGAATTGGAATCCGACTTCAGTTCTGAACTCCTCTCGCTACGAGCTACACAAGGACGTAAGTTTTATTACGTTTAGACAAGATTTGAATTTCTGATGTTGTTAGAATTGAATATGATTCAGATATGGTGTTTCTGCTACTGTAGACATCGTATAATTGAAGTCAGATTGAAGAACAGATTGTTTATGTATTTGTTATGATTTTCAGAATGGATTTGACTGAGATTTTATATCAGATTCGTATTGTTATTGAGATTATCATTTGTATCAGTATTGATTTCGAAGTCTGGTATTATATTTGTGATGTTTAGACTGACGGGGTTATCGAGACAGTATTGTTATGCCGTCGAAACATCAGTTGGTACAGATTGATCAAATTCAGTATTGGTTTCTGTTATCTTGTGATATGGTTGATATGAATCAGATTGTAGTGTATTCAGATATTGACCAGATAGATTTTGAATTGGATTATACATTGATACAGTGTATTGGTTATTGTCATTTCAGATCAGATATGGACAAATTCGACTTCGAGACTTCGTCTTCATCAGACGGGGACGACAAAGGTATAATTCATGTGATATTCGGGAAGAACAACTCAATTGAGATCGTGTTGAGTTGCCCACTAAATCACATACTATACTCTTGTTTATGTTTATATGATTACGCAATGATTATAGATTGTTATTCATGCATTAAGATAGGGCAGTCTGGAGATCAGGCAGACTAGTAGATGTTCGGCGATATCTCAGCTTAGGGGAAGATCACCGCCCCTTTGTAGATGTGGATACAGATCAGGATGAAGTCTAGGAATAAGACGTACATCACCTCGATTGGTAGGGTAGGTGACAGCCAGTGACGTCTTATTCACCCCGGGATCCCTAGAGTTATAGTTGAGTCGAGTCTAGACATGATTTGATTAGGACTGCATGCACATATGGATGTGGCTCCTAGATCATGGGACCCATCGTTATTGCTTCCAGTTGTTCTAGCATGTTTTATGATTTAGATTGGTTATATGCATGTTTAGTTGATTTGAAGTGCATGCTTGTTGTGATTAGATTTCATAGCTTATGAAATCTAATGTTTTGATTTTATCATGACAGCATGTTTCATGAACTATTTATGTATATACATGTTTACCATGTTTTATACTGGGATTAATTCTCACCGGAGTTATCCGGCTGTTGTCTTGTTTTGTATGTGTGCATGACAACAGGTGGGGCTGGATCAGGGTCAAGATGATGATGAGAAAAGACGAGTGTAGCGTGGTGATTCCGGACTTACCGTAGACTTGGTTTTATTACTGGACTTTAGTAGTTGAACATTAGATTAGCTTGTTGTACTTTAATACTGAAATGTATTTTATACAGACATGTATAGTATTTAGATTCCATTACCTTCCGCAGTTATATCTTAAAACGAAAAATTTTTAGACCCTGTTTATCAGAACAGATATTAAATCCCAATAAGAACATGATTAGCGTCCGGGTCCCCACAACTTTGGGAACACTTTTGCGTGCTATTCTTAAAAAGAACTTGGATTGACATTTCTATGGCCTTTATTTTGTGTTTGCCAAAGAATAAAAAGGGGAGGGATTCTATTTTTGTTGTTGTGGATAGATTCTCTAAGATGGCACATTTTATATCTTGTCATAAAACCGATGATGCTTCAAACATTGCGGATTTGTTCTTTAGAGAAGTCGCTAGGTTGCATGGCATGCCTAGGAATATTGTTTCTGATCGCGATGTTAAATTCTTGAGTTACTATTGGAAGACTTTATGGGCTAAATTTGGCACAAAATTGTTGTTTTCTACTACTTGTCATCTTCAAACAGATGGACAAACTGAAGTTGTCAATAGAACTTTGGGAACACTTTTGCGTGTTATTCTTAAAAAGAACTTGGATTGACATTTCTATGGACTTTATTTTGGGTTGCCTAGGACTACGACGGGAGAGATTCTATTTTTGTTGTTGTGGATAGATTCTCTAAGATGGCACATTTTATATCTTGTCATAAAACCGATGATGCTTCAAACATTGCGGATTTGTTCTTTAGAGAAGTCGCTTGGTTGCATGGCATGCCTAGGAATATTGTTTCTGATCGCGATGTTAAATTCTTGAGTTACTATTGGAAGACTTTATGGCTAAATTTGGCACAACATTGTTGTTTTCTACTACTTGTCATCTTCAAACAGATGGACAAACTGAAGTTGTCAATAGAACTTTGTGAACACTTTTGCGTGCTATTCTTAAAAAGAACTTGGATTGACATTTCTAGGGACTTTATTTTGGGGTTGCATAGGACTAAGAAGGGGAGGGATTCTATTTTTGTTGTTGTGGATAGATTCTCTAAGATGGCACATTTTATAGCTTGTCATAAAACCGATGATGCTTCAAACATTGCGGATTTGTTCTTTAGAGAAGTCGCTAGGTTGCATGGCATGACTAGGACTATTGTTTCTGATCGCGATGTTAAATTCTTGAGTTACTTTTGGAATACTTTATGGGTTAAACTTGGCACAAAATTGTTGTTTTCTACTACTTGTCATCCTCAAACAGATTGACAAACTGAAGTTGTCAATAGAACTTTGGGAACACTTTTGCCTGCTATTCTTAAAAAGAACTTGGATTGACATTTCTATGGACTTATTTTGGGGTTGCCTAGGACTAAGAAAGGAGGGGATTCTATTTCGTTGTTGTGGATAGATTCTCTAAGATGACACATTTTATAGCTTGTCATAAAACCGATGATGCTTCAAACAATGCGGATTTGTTCTTTTGTAAATATTGCACGAAACCTAGGGTGGCCGAAATTTTAAGCATAAAATTAAAATTTTTGACTTCCGTTGCGCTTCCGGCCACCGTAACCGATCCGCTTTCAACAAATATGTTCTAACTTATCGGGCTTTGTAGGCCTTTTAAGTGTCTTTCAGAGTTTGCCTCTTATTGGGATTGTTTTTCTTGTGAGGGGCGGAACATTTCTTTCCCTTACCTTGTGGGCTATTTTTCGTCTGACGAGAGGCCCATTAGAAAAACAAAAATTCCCTGTTTTATGGTGATCTCATAAGTTATAAGCGTATTGACTAGCTCTTCAAGGCTATCATCTATCTTATTCAAATTGAAGTTCACCATAATCCCGTCAAATGAGGAAGAGAAAGACAACAAATTCATGTTACCTAGTAACTCGTTAGAAATCACATATTCCAGGCCCACCACATCCTCAATAAGCCCAATCATACATAGACTACGCTCATGGACCAAAGCCCCATCTTGCATTCGTATAGTCACGAGCTTTTTTAAAAAAAAGTGGTGTGCATCACTGTACGGAGTTTCATGTACCATGCAAACTCTTGCTTGTGTATCGAATGTCAGCAGCATTCAATATTTCCTCAAAGTGTCCCTACAGTTCATTTGACAAAAAGCGAGCATGTTATACTTTATCTTTTGCATACTATGGTCCTACCATCTTGCATGCTTTGTCAGTTCAACAAGATTGACATTAGTTTGTATGCTATTTTCTCTGAATTCAGAACAAATTTCCCAACCAGTCTTGAAAATTAGCTTCGGTTAGCTTGTTGATAATAAAATTTATTACGAGACGAAATCGAAAATATACTGATACAGAAACAAAATAATAGTGCTGATTATTTTAAAATAATTTTAAGATATAAAATATGGATTTCATTTTATCAATTACCCTCCTACTATTTTGACATTTCCACCACCCTCTGATGAAAAAGGGAAATCGTATTTCCTTAGTAGGCACGTAGAGTCCAATTAGCCAATTATAATCCCGAATAATATCAGCCAATTATAATTTCTAAAAGGTAGAGTCCAATTGCATCCATATGCAACCTCTGCGTGTTTTGCCTCACGTTTAATAAGGCCCCAATAATATGACATCGTTTATTTTCGCGTGTCAAACCAACCCATCAATATTGAATTGTAGTAGACGGTCACCATGAGTTCCCCCAATAATATGAGCCGAAGTCATGAGAGTTCCACTCAATTCACATCATATGTCTGGTGGAAGTCACAGCTTTCCGGCGTACAGGCCTCCCCAATAATATGAGCCATACCTGTCCGCGGGTAGCGATCAACATGCAACCACGGTTGATGGAAGGCAGGAAAATTAAACTCTTTTAATTTTTAATTTTTCGGTTTTTGATATAAATTTTGAATATTATTCAAAATGAGGGATTTTAATTTTCAAATTGTCTCATCATTTTATTTTAAAAATCGTGTGCCATGAATTTGTATTGTTTTCCGATTCATGCAACTATTTACAATAATATACATACATACATACTACTATACAATCGCATATATATCATAATATGACATTCAACAATAAATAAGGATGATCGATTGCCAACACTATTAGATCCATGTGAGCCATACATGATCCTGTCCAAACCTAGGTGAAATGCAGGGATGCAAATGCAACTATTACAAGAGCTTCCAATATTTTACATGTCTTCGTCTTTGATCATCGGGCCCACCATCTTCCAGTCTTGATCTCCCACTATTTCTAATATTACATTTAAATAGTCATGGCACTAAGAGATACATCTTATGGGGTGGAAACGAGCCATAAACCAGGCACACTTTAATAATATCAAATATTAAAAAAAAAACGAAATATATAAAACAGTAAAATATCCTAACATACACCTAACATATTGGTCAAGGCTCTCGATCATCCTTCATGCATTTAATATCAATATTAACATCAATTTAATTAAACAATTTAATTAATTGATAAATCATATATCTAATAATTTAATCACTAACCACCACAATTATAAAGATTTAATAAATTAAATAAACTCTTTTATTTAATTTCCAATTAAATCAATAATAGTTGATATCTTGTAAAAACTCATTTTTACCATAAATAATTAAAATCATATTCTAATTATTTATTTACAAGAAAATTATTGATTTTCCAAAATTAATTTTTCAAAATAAAATTGAACCAATTTTCAAAAATAACAATTTACCAAAAAATTGAAAAATCAGAAAATCGCACCCTAGGCCCAAACAATTCAAGCCATATTCAGCGCGCTTCCCGAGACGCTCCGGGCAGCCGCCCGCCATTGCCCGCCCGCTGCCCGAACGTTTCGGGCAGCGGCCGCGGGCCTGTGCGCAGAACGCGCACAAGCGCGCGAACGCCGCGCGCAGGCGTCAGACGCCTGCGCTAGCGCGGGGCGCGCTGTCGTGCGCGGCCCTGCACGCACGGACTGCCCGGAACAGTTCCGGGCATATTTAATTTTAATTGTTTTTTGAAAATCTGGAAAAATAAATTTTCGCGGTGCTAAATTTTCTGAAAATTACTTGTGTGGTTAGAAATAAATTATTCAATATCAAAACCATACGATTTAGAAAAAAACCGGGCTCTGATACCACTGTTGGATCCGGGTTTTCTACACGCCCAAACGCAGCGGAAGTTTAAAATTTTTATTTATTTTGACAATCAAAATATGTTTTGCTCTTGATGTGAATCTAGCCAGCAGCACTATGCGTTCCAAGAACCAATCCCGAGAGGAGGCTTTGAAGATGTTGAATGTGCCCTTTATCCAACCAATGAAAGCTTGGAAACAAGGCTCGAAGGGTTCGGGTTTGTCATCACAATCAAGTAGAAGCTGACCGAGGCTACACGGACGTGTACACGGACCTGTACACGGGGTCCGTGTCCTTTACGAATTGGAGAGAATATTTTTCTTAAATTAGAGTTTTAATTATTTTTGGTTAGAGTTTTAATTATTTTGGCAAGTAGATTTTATATCTTTAAATGTGCAATCTTTTATATTTAGGGTTTTGTTACCTATGTATAAGCTAGTAGAGTACCATGTAAACTTTTAACTTTTGTTCATTATTGATTTGATATCAAATTGCAAGATTTCTCTCAACCGAATGCGAAAGCTTTTATACACTTCGGTGTTTCAAAATCAACTTATCAAAAGATTTATCTTTTGTGGCGTTTGTCAATCGAACATCACGAGGGTTGCCAAGGACGGTTTCTTTGGAGGTTCTCTTGAACGAGATTGTTTCCATCGTTGATCAATTGTTACTAGACCGCGTGATCTAGAGGCGATTATCACACCTATCAATTACTTGGTCTCAAAGATCGGGAAAACACACGAGTCTTATTATCGTAATTAAATAGAGGGTGCGATTGCGTTATAATCGTGTTTGCTATTATTGTTACAAAGATTCGTATCATTTGGTATCAGAGCTCAAGGTTTTTGATTCAAGTAAGCGTATCCGTTCAAATCCTCGTAGGATTTTCAATACCGGTTTTCGATTGTAGCGATTTCTGCGTTGTTGTTGAATCTACAAAAAAAAAAAAAAATTCGTGGTTTCTGTTCATTACCGGCACTATTCATCAGACGGTACTGTTCATTAACGGTTTTACTATTTACGTACTGTTCATCTGCCGATTTTACTGTTCATTGCTGCCGAATTTACTATTCACGGAACTGTCTCATCGTTTCGGATATACTATTCACAATCGGAGTTACTGTTCACGGATCGGACTTACTGTTCATTCTCCGGATTAACTGTTCATTGTACTGTAGCGTACTGTTCACCCGAAAAAAAATTAAAAAAAAAAAGGTTGCAATATGTTTGATAGTGAGTTTCAGTCATTTGTGGTAGAATTTGGAAAAAGAATGGAGGAAAAATTTAAACATATGCGTGAAAAGTATGGGCGAGTGGATGAGATTGGAAGGTGGGTATAAGAAGAGAGAAGCATGGCGACACCAGCGAGGAGTTCAAAACGTGGATATCAAGGTACATCTAAATTTCAAAAATTAGTACTTGTGATATTCAATGTGTTTGGTGTCTAGAGTTTGGACATCATATTAGCCAATGTCCAATGAGGATATGAAGGTAGTGGATCCCACTTCGAACCTTAAAGCCAAACTTGTGGATGATTTAAATGTGATATGTGTCTAATGTGAGTATTGAGTGTTGTGCTGTGGAGGGTGAGTTGTTAGATGATGTGCAATTTGTTTCTTTTGCTCAATTGTCTACGAACGTAATTTGTGTTGATGAATCAATTTGTGATGAGTTGAGAGAAAAAGAAAATAAGATTTGTGATGAGTTGAGGAGAAAAAGAAAATGAGATGGTCGAAAAAAGGAGTGATAAAAGAGTGAGATGGCCGTTCGATGAAAATAAAGAGTTGTGTGAAAAAGAGGTCAAGCAAACAAAAAAGAAATTATGTGTGTGGCCCAAAAGAGTGAGTATGAGCGATTCTTTATTTTGAATAAACCACTTCATGTACATCTGTGCAAGGTTGGTTTATTTTATTTTAATGAAATAGCCGGTTCGATCCCGAGCATTGTTAAACTCTACTTGCAGGATTATGGAAAAGGCATGGAATACATTGATCTTCCTAGCTATCAAGAAAGACAAGATTTGAGGACAAATCTTTTTAAAGAAAGGGAGTATGATGTGAATCTAGCCAGCCACTATGCGTTCCAAGAACCAATTCCCGAGAGGACGCTTGAAGATGTTGAATGTTGCCCTTTATCCAACCAATGAAAGCATGGAAACAAGGCTCGAAGGGTTCGGGTTGCATCACAATCAGTAGAAGCTGGACCGAGGCTACACGGACGTGTACACGGACCTGTACACGTGGTCCGTGTCTCATACATTCGAGATTGAGATTACAGAGCCTACACGGACCCTCACCCGGAGGCCTAACACGGGGTCCGTGTCCTTTACGAATTGGAGAGAATATTTTTCTTAAATAGATTTGTAATTATTTTGGTTAGAGTTTAATTATTTTGGCAGTAGATTTTATATCTTAAATGTGCAATCTTTTATATTTAGGGTTTTGTTACCTTATATAAGCTAGAATACCATGTAAACTTTTAACTTTTGTTCATTATTGATTTGATATCAAATTGCGAGATTTTCTCTCAACCGAAAGCGAAAGCTTTTATACACTTCGGTGTTTCAAAATCAAAATTATCAAAAGATTTATCTTTTGTGGCGTTTTTCAATTGAACATCACGAGGGTGTGCCAAGGACGGGTTCTTTGGAGGTTCTCTTGAACGAGATTGTTTCCATCGTGATCAATTGTTGCTAGACCGCGTGATCTAGAGGCGATTATCACACTATCAATTACTTGTCTCAAAGATCGGGAAACATACGAGTCTTATTATCGTAATTAAATAGAGGGTGCGATTGCGTTATAATCGTGTTTGCTATTATTCGTACAAAGATTCGTATCAGCTCGGGAGCTCGTATGATTTAAATAAAAAAAACAATTCTAGGGTGTTAGAATCGTTATACCTTTGGTGAATTAATAACTGGACACCAACCGATCCGGTATAACAGATCTGGCTCTTGATTAATCCCTACGAACTTTCTTCAAGAGACTCCTTTCGTTTCGTCTAATCAGGTCCACGACTGAATTGTTTGATCCTCTTCCAAATTGCACTAGAAATATTAGAAGATATTTTGCGTTAGAGAGAGAACACGGAGAAGAAATCGACTCAACAAATAAGCCGAATTTTTCTTGTTTTGAGAAGAATTTCGAGAGCACCTTTTAGGAATGTCCGAAACCTTTTTCTAAAATCTTGGAGAGAATGTCTAGAAACTCATATTCAAAGTGGAATAAAGAAATCCTTTTTATTTTTTTAATCATGATTACTTAATTAATCTCATTAATTAAGTAAACTAAATATTTGTATGAATAAGTTGTGATTTTCGAAGATCACAAGGATGGAGGCTAGGGTTTTCCAAAAAATGTGAATCAATTTTATGTAACCCCTAAGCCTAATATATATATATATAGATATAATTATATATAATATATAATTATCTATATATATATATCTATATATATATATATATATATATATATATATATATATATATATATATATATATTATCTATATTATATATATATATATATATTATATATTAAGCTTAGGGCCCATCAATTAAATAAAATACTTAATGGGCTTAATCAATTAATTATTCTAGTCCAACTAGTTGATGAATTAATAATTATCTTTTAAAGTCCAATTAAGAACTTTAATAATATGTATGTGGTCTTGTACTCCTACAAGCCCATTATACATATACCCATTACATTTGTAATGCCCCAAGAATTTGATTAACGTAATCTGAAATGATTAAGTAATCTGAGATGATTTATTGATGATGAACGTATGTGAGTATATTGGACCACTCCGGGACCAAATGGTTGACACATATGAGTTATGTGATTTCGGGCAGAATGTCTGGCGCCCGAGCGGTGGCTCTTGACGCTCGAGCGCCAATGTTAAATCAAAGATGTTTCGGGCAGAAAGCTTGGCGCCCGGGCGGTAGTTTTTGACCGCCCGAGCGCCATCGGGTAGTGCAAGGAGGCAGAGCGCTCCGCGCCCGGGCGGCAGATTTTTACCGCCGAGCGCGATGCGTGTCGCGTGAAGGATGTGCCATTTGCCTTTATTGCATGTACGAGATATATATATATGTATATATATATATATATTATATATATATATCATGAATTCTTTCAGAATTCATAAGAAGGAAACGAAAGGAAATCGAGAAAAGGTTTCTGAAATAGGGTTGAAAATCCTTACGCCTTTTGTGAGAAATCCGTCCGTCAGATTTTGAATCCGACTTCAGTACTGAGTTCCTATCGACGTAGGCTATAACTGGACGTAAGTTTTACTACGTTTTGACATGCTTTGAAATTATGATATTGTCAGAATTGAATGGAACTCATATATGTTGTTCTTGACATATTAGACATCATAGAATCGAAGTCAGATTAAGAAACAGACTGATTATTTAATTGTTATGATTTTCGGAATAGTTTTGGAGTCGACTTGATATCAGAATGTAATTATCATCGATTATGAGGTGTTAGAATCGATATCTGACTGATATGATATGGCTAGATATATTGAGATTATACTGCTATGATATTGAAACAGAATTTGATTGAATTCTGATTATATCCAGTATTGATTGAATGGTGTATTGATACCGTACCCTCGATATTGTTATTGTCAGACTGAGTATTGACAGGCTTAGGGTTCGAGACTTCGACAGAGCCAGAGTATCAGAAAGAAAGGTATAAATTAATGTTGAGTTGGGATTGCACAACTCGAGTGAGGTTTGACTCGAGCCTCCCTAAATCACATACTTTCGTTTATTGATTGTTGTCTATTGATTTATAGCCACTGCATGTAATGACTGCTGATTCACTAGTCATTGATTGAGTTGCTTAGATACTGACTGTATGTATTGATTACTGAGTCGTTGAGTCATAGGCTGATTCGCCTAGTCACCGGCTGATTCGTCTGGTTATTGACTGATTCGTATTATTATAGGCTGATTCGCCTAGTCACCGGCTGATTCGTCTGGTGATTGACTGATTCGTCTAAACTTAAGCTGATTCGCTTAAATTACAGGCTGATTCGTCTGGTTATTGCTGATTCGCCTAATTCTTGACTGATTCGTCAATTCTGCGGCTGATTCGCCCAGACACTGGATATATGAATTATATCGATGTCGTTTAGGGATTGATTCATTCCTATCGACTGAGATTCGTTATAATTACCTATATTCAGACATTGGGATCCCTAGGATAGAGTTGAGTCGAGTCTGAGACGATGCGTCGGTTGAGTTGAGTCTGATATGACATGTTGATTTACATTGTTTATGCCATTCATGATTATTGAATGTTTGATATGAATTTATGTTTCTGATTTGGGACATGTTATGAATAATTCTTATATGCTTTCGTATATGCTTTTATATGACTGCATGTTTACATTGTTTATACTGGGATATTATATCTCACCAGAGTTATCCGGCTGTTGTCTTGTTTTGTATGTGTGCATGACAACAGCTGGGGCTGGATCAGGGTCAAGAGAGGATGAGAGAAGATTAGATAGCGTGGAGATCCGGGCTTCGAAGCAACATAGGATTCAGCACTGATGTGTAGTTGAACCTAGTTGAATTCTTGTAGATAACACAAGATTTGTATGTTCATGTTATATATGTAATTTGATTAAATTACATTACGTTTCCGCTGTGTAATTTAGAAAAATTTTAGACCCTGTTTTATAATTGATTAATTAGTCCCCAATGATGATTAAGAACATGATTAGCGTCCGGGTCCCCACAACATTTAATTTAAATCCCTTAAAAATTCAACATTTGAATTTAATATTTAAATTATAAATTCAACTCCTTGAATTTATCACCTCCAAAATTAATAAACTCAACTATTGAGTTTAATAAATTAAATTCTCAAATTTTATAAATTCAACTCCTTGAATTTATTCTCTCCAAATTTTATAAATTCATAAATTCAATTTCTTGAATTTTCTATCTCATAAATTCAATTCCTTGAATTTATTTTCTCAAAATTTAATTATCATAAATTCAACTACTTGAATTTACTATATAATATAAATTCAACTTCTTGAATTTATTCTCTCAACGGGAACAAACGATCCAGTGCTTTGTGACCCTCAATGGTTCAGGGATACAGTTAGCCGTGGGTTCACAACTCTTTGTGATTCAAGACATAATCCTTTATTCGGGCTTACCCTAGTTAGTCCCATTCTTTTCATCAGCACCTTGATCAAGAATGTCAGAACTCATTTCTGATTGCACCCATCGGATCATGGTAAGAGCATCTAGCAGCATCGCCCCATGATCCCCTAGGTATCACTGATAGTGCCTGCAAGAACCAGTCGATTATGATTAACGTACAGTACGGTCCCTTCATCTCATATATCCCGATCGAATCTGCAACCATTGGTTCATCGAGGGTTGCATATTAATTCAAAAACTATGTGATAATTATAATAGTGGCATCGCGTGTACTATTGGAGAACTCCTTCTCCAACGTACACCTCGTACTCTGGCCAGAAATTCCATGCACTATTATTTCATTACATCACATAGGATATCCTCAGCCGTAGGTGAGCGGTGAATCCCCGACTACAATGCACTGGCTCCATTATGTGTCGTAACTGTACCCAATCTCGCCACCTGATGACTCTCCTGGAGCCGGTAAATGAGTCAAAGCACAGCCCTAACATATAGAGCCTCGGTGTTGTCCCGGGTCGTAAGGACTAATGGTGTACAATCATAACCACGGACTTATCCTCTCGATGAATGATAACCACTTGGAAAGTCCGAGGGAGGGTTGTTCGGTATAATCATCATATGACTACCCATCTGCATGTTTGGACATCTCCTTGCCCTTACCAAGAAACGCAGTACACAACATCACAGATGCTAGTCTCGAGCTCAAGCGACCTTTATCCATGTTTTAGGCGGCTGAATCGACTAGAAACGAATTTAGAATATGCAGTGCTTACCAATGAGTTTCAACATCGAATTACGATTCATTTGTATTAAAACATAATCAAGGACTTTATCTATGCTGATTGCATGGGTATATAGATAAAGTATAACAAGACCATATGAAGTTAAATTATATTAAAATAAAGATTGTTTATTTCACTTGAGTCAATAAATTCCCTAGCCAACCGTTGGCTTGCAGGGCATCTACTCTAACAATTCATATGTCGTGCATCAGTTATATCTTATTCCTAGTGAGCTATGTTGATAATATCATCCTTGTTATTACTAACTTGCTTTGTTTTTGTGCAGGTAGACAAGATTTGAGGACAAATCTTTTGAAGAAGGGGAGTATGATATGAATCTGACTGGGCACCGTGTTCAAATGATTGGAAGGAGATTTAGGGAGCGTCGTTGTTTCGGATCTTCAAGCTCAATAATGATTAATCAAGCATATCCAAGCAAGTGTGTGGAATTCAACAAATAGTATAATGAAGGAATCCCGAACAACTAAGCATATGAGTGCAAAATGGCCCGAGAGAAGCAGTGCAGCAGCACACGGTAGCGCAGATGTGCAGAAGCAGCAGCACGCGCTAGCGCAGATGGGCAGAACTGTGCGCACGCCAGAAGCAGTGCAGAAGCGCGTGCTAGCGCAGAGCAGAACAGCGCGCACCAGTGCTGTCCGGGTGCAGAACCATGCGCGCTGCTGCGCCAGTTCATGTGCCACCGCGCGCAGTGCCGTGTCAAATTTGCTAGACAAGTTCTTTATGACTTTTTACACTACTTTATGTTGTTTTTCTTGTATTTTATTGTCTATTTAATGCTTGTAAGGATTATGAACGAAAATTATTATTGAAGATTGATAAAAATATTTTGAGGAGTTTCTCCCAAATTTCAAAGCTTTTAGCTTTGTTCTTCACAAGAAGAAAACCAAATCAAACTTATCAAAGATTTTCATCTTTGTGGCGTTTGTCTATTGTTTTTCCTCGGATTGTCAAAACAAGATCTTTGAAGGTTTGTCTGAAATTCAATTGTTCTTATCATTGATGTTTGTTGCTAAGTGTTAATCGCTTAGAGGTGAATATCACAAATCGTTACTTGTTTCAAATGATCGGGACAACACAATCGATCCTTGTTTGTTATTGAGTTGAGGGTGCGATTTCGATAATCGTGTTTGCTTCTCATTCGTACGAGGATTCGCATCAGAAGTCGTTAGGTTGCATGGCATGACTAGAAAAAATGCTTTTGATTGCGATGTTAAATTCTTGAGTTACTTTTGGAATACTTTATGGGCTAAACTTGGCTCAAATTGTTGTTTCTACTACTTGTCATCCTCAAACAGAGGGACAAACTGAAGTTGTCAATAGAACTTTGGGAACACTTTGCGTGCTATTCTTAAAAAGAACTTGGATTGACATTTCTATGGCCTTTATTTTGTGTTTGCCAAAGAATAAAAAGGGGAGGGATTCTATTTTGTTGTTGTGGATAGATTCTCTAAGATGGCACATTTTATATCTTGTCATAAAACCGATGATGCTTCAAACATTGCGGATTTGTTCTTTAGAGAAGTCGCTAGGTTGCATGGCATGCCTAGGAATATTGTTTCTGATCGCGATGTTAAATTCTTGAGTTACTATTGGAAGACTTTATGGGCTAAATTTGGCACAAAATTGTTGTTTTCTACTACTTGTCATCTTCAAACAGATGGACAAACTGAAGTTGTCAATAGAACTTTGGGAACACTTTTGCGTGCTATTCTTAAAAGAACTTGGATTGACATTTCTATGGACTTTATTTTGGGTTGCCTAGGACTACGAAGGGGAGAGATTCTATTTTTGTTGTTGTGGATAGATTCTCTAAGATGGCACATTTTATATCTTGTCATAAAACCGACGATGCTTCAAACATTGCGGATTTGTTCTTTAGAGAAGTCGCTAGATTGCATGGCATGCCTAGGAATATTGTTTCTGATCGCGATGTTAAATTCTTGAGTTACTATTGGAAGACTTTATGGGCTAAATTTGGCACAAAATTGTTGTTTTCTACTACTTGTCATCTTCAAACAGATGGACAAACTGAAGTTGTCAATAGAACTTTGTGAAACTTTTGCGTGCTATTCTTAAAAAGAACTTGGATTGACATTTCTAGGGACTTTATTTTGGGGTTGCATAGGACTAAGAAGGGGAGGGATTCTATTTTTGTTGTTGTGGATAGATTCTCTAAGATGGCACATTTTATAGCTTGTCATAAAACCGATGATGCTTCAAACATTGCGGATTTGTTCTTTAGAGAAGTCGCTAGGTTGCATGGCATGACTAGGACTATTGTTCTGATCGCGATGTTAAATTCTTGAGTTACTTTTGGAATACTTTATGGGTTAAACTTGGCACAAAATTGTTGTTTTCTACTATTTGTCATCCTCAAACAGATTGACAAACTGAAGTTGTCAATAGAACTTTGGGAACACTTTTGCCTGCTATTCTTAAAAAGAACTTGGATTGACATTTCTATGGACTTTATTTTGTGGTTGCCTAAGACTAAGAAAGGAGGGGATTCTATTTTCGTTGTTGTGGATAGATTCTCTAAGATGACACATTTTATAGCTTGTCATAAACCGATGATGCTTCAAACAATGCGGATTTGTTCTTTAGAGAAGTCGTTAAGTTGCATGGCATGTCTAGAATATTGTTTCTGATCGCAATGTTATATTCTTGAGTTACTTTTGGAAGACTTTATAGGCTAAAATTGCACAAAATTGTTGTTTCTACTACTTTTCATCCTCAAACAGATGGACAAACTGAAGTTGTCAATAGAACTTTGGGAACACTTTTGCGTGCTATTCTTAAAAAGAACTCGGATTGACATTTCTATGGACTTTATTTTGGGGTTGCCTAGGACTAAGAAAGGGAGGGATTCTGTTTTCGTTGTTGTGGATAGATTCTCTAAGATGGCACATTTTATAGCTTGTCATAAAACCGATGATGCTTCAAACATTGCGGATTTGTTCTTTAGAGAAGTCGCTAGGTTGCATGGCATGCCTATGACTATTGTTTCTGGTCGTCATGTAAAATTCTTGAGTTACTTTTGGAAGACTTTATGGGCTAAACTTGGCACAAAATTGTTTTCTACTACTTGTCATCCTCAAACGGATGGACAAACTGAAGTTGTCAATAGAACTTTGGGAACACTTTTGCGTGTTATTCTTAAAAAGAACTTGGATTGACATTTCTATGGACTTTATTTTGGGGTTGCATAGGACTAAGTAGGGAGGGATTCTATTTTTGTTGTTGTGGATAGATTCTCTATGATGGCACATTTTATCGCTTGTCATAAAACCGATGATGCTTCAAACATTGCGGATTTGTTCTTTAGAGAAGTCGCTAGGTTGCATGACATGACTAGGACTATTGCTTCTGATCGCGATGTTAAATTCTTGAGTTACTTTTGGAATACTTTATGGCTTAAACTTGGCACAAAATTTTTGTTTTCTACTACTTGTCATTCTTAAACAGATGGACAAACTGAAGTTGTCAATAGAACTTTGGGAACACTTTTGCGTGCTATTCTTAAAAAGAACTTGGATTGACATTTCTATGGACTTTATTTTAGGGTTGCCTAGGACTGAGAAAAGGAGGGATTTTATTTTCGTTGTAATGGATAGATTCTCTAAGATGGCACATTTTATAGCTTGTCATAAAACCGATGATGCTTCAAACAATGCGGATTTGTTCTTTAGACAAGTCGCTAGGTTGCATGGCATGACTAGGACTATTGCTTCTGATCGCGATGTTAAATTCTTGAGTTATTTTTGGAATACTTTTTGGGCTAAACATGGCACAAAATTGTTGTTTTCTACTACTTGTCATCCTCAAACAGATGGACAAACTTAAGTTGTCAATAGAACTTTGGGAACACTTTTGCGTGCTATTCTTAGAAAGAACTTGGACTGACATTTCTATGGATTTTATTTTGGGGTTGCCTTGGACTAAAAAAAGTTGGGATTCTATTTTCGTTGTTGTGGATAGATTCTCTAATAAGTCACATTTATAGCTTGTCATAAAATCGATGATGCTTCAAACATTGCGGATTTGTTCTTTAGAGAAGTCGCTAGGTTGCATGGTATGACTAGGACTATTGCTTCTGATCGCGATGTTAAATTCTTGAGTTACTTTTGGAATACTTTATGGGTTAAACTTGACACAAATGTTGTTTTCTACTACTTGTCATCCTCAAACAGATGGACAAACTGAAGTTGTCAATAGAACTTTGGGAACACTTTTGCATGCTATTCTTAAAAAGAACTTGGATTGACATTTCTATGGACTTTATTTTGGGGTTGCCTAGGACTAAGAAAGAGAGGGATTCTATTTTCGTTGTTGTGCATAGATTCTCTAAGATGACACATTTTGTAGCTTGTCATAAAACCGATGATGCTTCAAACATTGCGGATTTGTTCTTTAGAGAAGTCGTTAGGTTGCATGGCATGACTAGGACTATTGTTTCTGGTCGCGGTGTTTGTTAAATTATGAGTTACTTTTGGAAGACTTTATGGGCTAAACATGTCACAAAATTGTTGTTTTCTACTACTTGTCATCCTCAAACGGATGGACAAACTGAAGTTGTCAATAGAACTTTGGGAACATTTTTGCGTGCTATTCTTAAAAAGAACTTGGATTGACATTTCTATGGACTTTATTTTGGGTTGCTTAGGACTAAGAAAGGGAGGGATTCTATTTTCGTTGTTGTGGATAGATTCTCTAAGATGGCACATTTTATAGCTTGTCATAAAACCGATGATGCCTCAAACATTGCGGATTGTTCTTTAGAGAAGTCGTTAGGTGCATGGCATGACTAGGACTATTGTTTCTGGTCGCGGTGTTAAATTATTGAGTTACTTTTGGAAGACTTTATGGGCTAAACTTGGCACAAAATTGTTGTTTTTTACTACTTGTCATCCTCAAACGGATGGACAAACTGAAGTTGTCAATAGAACTTTGGGAACATTTTTGCGTGCTATTCTTAAAAAGAACTTGGATTGACATTTCTATGGACTTTATTTTGGGGTTGCCTAGGACTAGGAAAGGGAGGGATTCTATTTTTGTTGTTGTGGACAGATTCTCAAAGATGACACATTTTATAATTTGTCATAAAACCGATGATGCTTCAAACAATGCGGATTTGTTGTTTAGAGAAGTCGTTAGGTTGCATGGCATGACTAGGACTATTGCTTCTGATCGCAATGTGTAGTGACCCGTTCCAAAATCACCTAATCAAAAACTAAGCATGCAATTAACCTAATTAATTATAATCAGAGATAACAGCGGAAATATGGCCAACAACAATAGTTATACAACCCAATCGAAATCGAAGTCTAGACTAACTCAAAATGAAATATACAGTACAACCATATCGAATCAAATGGAAAACACTGAAAACTAAACCAACCAGCTACTCAACGTCCTCCTCCTGCTCCTCCTGAGCCATCCAACCTGAGGCCTGCCCCGTGGGAAAGGGGTGTCCAAGAATAAACAAAACCGAGGACGTGAGCGATAAGAACGCCCAGTACTAAAGTATGAGTATACACAACCTATATGAAATGCACATGCTATGATATGATACCAGGGTAGTCAAGAAACAGGAATCACAAGGATCTCAAAATGCTCAGTCTAGAGGCGCCAAGTGGATAGTGCCGCGCGGTCCAACCTCTGGGTCACTGCATCCACTACAAGACAGACGTGGACCTAAAATGTCCCGGACCACCGAAGCCCTCCCGACCCGTCGGCCACTGTGTACTCTCGGTGTCCATGCGTCCACAAGACAGGGCTGCGCGGCCCCAAGATATAGCTTATCTCGAAAGAGATACAGCTCAACAGTAAAGGCTATCTCGAAGGAGATACGGCTCAACATGATATGCAATATGCATCATAACTCGTGACATAATAGCATGCATCATATAACAATGCAGCAAATACTCATGCAACACATATATGAATGTATACTCAACCAGGATATCTCGGATAGTACTTTCGTACCTCATCACAGCAAGCCTAGCCTTACGCAACACCGCTAATCAGGTCTAGCACAAGCCTACGCATCAAAAGCATACTCAATAAATACTACCATGCTCGACTAGCAAAACCAGTACTCCCTAGTACTACCAAAGGTTTAGGGTTTACCTTCGTCCGTCGACAGCCCTTTGATGTCGATTGCCTTGAAACTCAGGCGCCGCTACGCTACTACTCCTGGCAGCTCTTAGCTATCGCTCGACCAACAACTAACCCTAGAAACCTTCCAAACTCTCCAAAATGAGAGAAAACTCAAGAAATTGGCAAGTCAAAATGAGGAAATCCGAGCACTATTTATAGGCCATGTTCGGATCCTCCGAACAACACTTCGGAACGTCCGAACGCTACGTGTCCATTGGCTCTTGACAGCTCATGATCGGATCCTCCGATCATACACTTCGGACCGTCCGAACATGCATGGAAAATGACGTGTCGATCAACACTTGACACCTATGATCGGATTCACCGAATACACTTCGGATCGTCCGAACTCTTCGGTGCTTCCGAACCCCCTTCGGTCCGTCCGATCATGACCATAGCCAAAATTACACCTTAAACCTTCTTAATCACCATTACTCCGTTAATTACCCAATTTGGAATTCGGGCTACTACACAATGTTAAATTCTTGAGTTACTTTGGAATACTTTATGGGTTAAACTTGGCACAAAATTGTTGTTTTCTACTACTTGTCATCCACAAACAGATGGACAAACTGAAGTTGTCAATAGAACTTTGGGAACACTTTTGCGTGCTATTCTTAAAAAGAACTTGGATTGACATTTCTATGGACTTTATTTTGGGTTGCTTAGGACTAAGAAAGGGAGGGATTCTATTTTCGTTGTTGTGGATAGATTCTCTAAGATGGCACATTTTATAGCTTGTCATAAAACCGATGATGCTTCAAACAATGCGGATTTGTTCTTTAGACAAGTCGCTAGGTTGCATGGCATGACTAGGACTATTGCTTCTGATCGCGATGTTAAATTCTTGGGTTACTTTTGGAAGACTTTATGGGCTAAACTTGGCACAAAATTGTTGTTTTTTACTACTTGTCATCCTCAAACGGATGGACAAACTGAAGTTGTCAATAGAACTTTGGGAACATTTTTGCGTGCTATTCTTAAAAAGAACTTGGATTGACATTTCTATGGACTTTATTTTGTGTTTTCCTAGGACTAAGAAGGGGAGGGATTCTATTTTCATTGTTGTGGATAGATTCTCTAAGATGTCACATTTTATAGCTTGTCATAAAACCGATGATGCTTCAAACATTGCGGATTTGTTCTTTAGAGAAGTCGCAAGGTTGCATGGTATGATTAGGACTATTGATTCTGATCGCGATGTTAAATTCTTGAGTTACTTTTGGAATACTTTATGCATTAAACTTGGCAAAAAATTTTTGTTTTCTACTGCTTGTCATTCTCAAACAGATGGACAAACTGAAGTTGTCAATAGAACTTTGGGAACACTTTTGCATGCTATTCTTAAAAAGAACTTGGATTGACATTTCTATGGACTTTATTTTGGGGTTGCCTAGGACTAAGAAAGGGAGGGATTCTATTTTCGTTGTTGTGGACAGATTCTCTAAGATGACACATGTGGGGACCCGGACGCTAATCAAGTTCTTAATCATTATTGGGACTAATTAATCAATTATAAACAGGGTCTAATTTTTTTTTTAAAATGCGGAACGTAGTGACATCAAACATATACGCATCTCAGTATATAAAAGTACAAGTCCTTTACCATCTACATATCAGTACAAACTAAGGTTTAACAACTAATATCAAGTGTCCTATCTCTAATCCAAGTCCGGAGCCACCACTCTAATCACGATCTCATCTCATCTCCTGGACCCTGATTGTCCCACCTGTCGTCATGTACACATACAAACAAGACAACAGCCGGATAACTCCGGTGAGAATAAATCCCAGTATAAATCAATGAAACATGCAATCATACAAACGGATATAAAGCATGTAATCAGGTAACATGAATATGTATCAAAATCTGAAACATAAACAATATCAAATCAAACTGTCGACAGTACTCATAATTCAGACTAGACTCAATCCTAGTCTAGGGATCCCAGTTTCCAGATGTGGTATTCCTATATCGAATTCCGCAATAGGAGGAACCGTAATAGAATTGCTCGATACCAGGTATTTGTTAGAGTAGGTTCCCGTCGAGCCAAGTGTTGGCCGAGTGTTCACAATGAAACTCTATGTATAAGCAATCTTTATTTTAATAATATTTGAAATTATTATTTTGGCAAATCTTTATCTGTATACCCATGCTAGCTGCATAGATAAAGCCCTTGAATATACAAATAGTAGAAAGAATATGAGATGCTCATATGATGAGTATCATGAAACTCATATTTGTAATACTGTATATTCTAAACGGTTCCTAGTCGATTCAGCCGCCACTAAGAAGGATATAGGCCGCTCGAGTTAGAGACTAGTATCTGCGATGTGAGTACCATGTTTCATTGGTAGGGGACATTGTGATGTCCGAACATGCAGATAGGTGCTCCTTGTAGAGTGCACTGAACAACCCTCCATAAAAGGACTTTCCAAGTGGTTCTCACTTATCGAGTGGAAAAGTCCTGGTTTATGGTTGTACAGAATTAGTCCTTATGACCCGGGACAACATTGAGACTCTATGTGCTAGAATTACACTTTGACTTGTTTACCGACTCTCATGGGGTCATCAGGTGGCAAGGTTGGGTGTTCTGTCGAAACACATAGGAGTCGATGCATTGTAGTCGGGGATTCACCGCTTACCTTCGGGTATGGATATCCTATGTGTTATCATGTGTATGTAGATCGAAATCTCTGGCCAGAGTATGGTTGTAATTATGAAAGGGTTTCATAGATTACACCATCGATGCAACTACGACATGACACATAGTATCGATTCATTGACAACTCTCGATAAACCAATGGTTGTCGAATCGATCGGGATATATGAGTTGAAGGGACCGTACTGTACGCTAACCATAATTGAATGGTTCTTGCAGGCACTATCATGTGATACCTAGGGAATCACGTAAGCGATGCTGCTAGGCGTTTAACGTGATTGGTTGGGTACTATCAGACTTGAGTTCTGACGTTCTTACTATCAAGGAGTTGATAAGTAAGAATGGAGCAATTGGGGTATGCTCGAATAAGGACATGTTTAGTCCGAATCACATGGAGATGTGAACCCACGGCTAGTTGTATCAATGAACCATTGAGGGCCACACAAGTACTAGCTTTGTAAATCCCGATGAGAAGTAAAAATAGTTCAATGTGTTGAACGGCTTATAAAGGAGTTTATAAGCGTAAGGAAAATTAGAAGTATGACTTCTATAAAGGAGAAAATAGTTCAATGTGTTGAACGGCTTATAAATGTGTTTATAAGTGTAAAGAAAAATAGAAGTATGACTTCTATGAGAGAAATAAATTTTGATTTATGGAAGTGTTCCTAAATTAAAATTTGGCCAAGTGAATAATGTTTTGAAAATTGTGATTTTCATAAACATTATTATGGACTAAATTAAATTAATTCAAGTGTTGAATTAATTAAACACTAGTGGGCCTAGTAGAGCCCAAATAATTAAATTAATTCAAGTGTTGGATTAATTAAATAATATTGAGTCTTGTAGAGCTCAATTAAAATAATTATTTAACTAGTGGGACTTGAGTAAATTCAAGTAATAATTAGTCTCAAATGTGTTTGAATTAAAAAATTTGTCCAAAGTTTTTAAGATTAAAACTATATATGCATGCATGGGAGGTGAAGGGTTGGAATACTTTTAATAAAATAATGGCATGCATGTATCAACTTTTTGCAACCCCAAGACTCATTCTCCCTCCCTCATTCCATGAGATGGCCGAAATTCTCATTTTCTCTCCATTTTTCTCTCTTTTTGTTCTTCAATTTGGAGAAAAACACTTCTCTTTGAAAAATCCTCATTTTTCTAGTGCAAATGAGGGGATTACCTAGTTGGTGGTGGGCCTTAATTTTGGAAAGGAGGAGCTTGTAGATCTTCATCCATTCAAGAGCTGTTGTTTACAACAAAGTTGGAGCCACATCAACTCAAAGTTGATAGGTAATTTCTTAACATCCTATGTGTTTTGATTTTGTAAATATTGCACAATAGGGTGGCCGAAATTTTTGATAAAATTTGATTTTTGCTTCCGTTGCGCTTCCGGCCACCGTAACCGGTCCGCTTTCAAGTGGTATCCGAGCTAGGTTACGGTTTTGTGTAATATTTATAATATTATGTTGAGATCGATTTCTAACCGTTGAGATTTTTTGTGCAAAAAATCAAGGCCGAAATTTTTGAAGAACAAAAAAAAAAAAATTTTTCGGGCGCAGGGCTGCCCGAGGGGCTGCCCGAAATTTCGGGCAGCAGGGCAGCCCGAGGGGCTGCCCGAAAGTCAGTTTTTAAAATAAAAAAAAAAAAATTTTGTTGTTGCCGGAATCCGGCGACGGAGCTCCGGCGACGGCGATGACGGCTAGGGTTTCCAAAAGTGTTTTGGATCTTAGTGTCATGGGCCTTGAGTTGTTGGGCCATTGGATGGCAACATATTTGTGAAATTTAAATGGGCCAAATTTTTTGGTGAAAAATGGTTTTTGGGCCCTTAAGTTTAAATTTACAATTGTTGCACATATTTTCTCATAAAATAAATAATTGAAGTGGACTTTAATTATTTATAGTAAATTGTGATTTACAAGAAATTCGATTATAAATAAATTAATTTGAAAGTAGACAAAGGTGTTTGTATACTTTGTTAATTTAATTTATAATTGTGGCGGTTAGTGATTGGATCAAGATATATAATATTGGATCAATTAATTATAGTGATAATTAATTGATGGTGTATGATATGTGATATTATGCATGAAGGATGATCAAAAGCCCAAGCCCAATTTGCTAGGTGTATGCTAGGATATTTGTGTTGTATGATTGTAATAATTATCAATTTAAAGTGGGCTTGGTTTATGGCCCGTTCCCACCCCATGAGATGTATCCCTATGTGCCATGGATATTTATTTGTAAATATTAGAATAGGGAAGATCAAGATTGGAAGATGGTGGCCTTGGTGATTATGAAGATCGAAGACATGTAATATTGGATGCTAATGTAATATTTAGTTGCATTGCATCCCGTGCATTTACCCTAGGATTGGACCTAGGCCCGTGTTTGGCTCACACGGGCCATTAGTTTGGGGCGATTGATCATCCTTGTATTGTTTTCTTTATAATATATGCATGATATGTTATAAATAATGAGTATGTGCGTTATTATTATGATAATAACAAAGTTGCATGAATCCGGCAAACATACGATCAAACATGGCGAGCTTTTAAAATAAAATTAATGATGAGACCTTTCAAAATTAAAAACCCTCATTTTGAATAAGATTCAAAATTAATATCAAGCCCGAAAAGGGGAATTATAAATTTGTTTATAATTTCCTTGTCTTCCATCGACAATGGGTGCATGATGAACGCTACCCGTACTCGGGGCTCGGCTCATATTATTGGGGGGCCCTGGGTGCCGGAAAGCTGTGACATCCATTGACATGGTGATGTGAACTACGTGGAACTCCCATGATTTCGGCTCATATTATTGAGGGAACTCATGGCGACCGTCCATTAAGGTTCATCGATGGGTAAGGCTTGACACGTGAAGATGAACGACGTCATATTATTGGGTCCTAATCAAACGTGAGACAAAAGTTTACGTAGGGTTGCATTGTGATGCAATTGGAAACTACCTTTTAGGAATTGTGATTGGCTGATATTATTCGGGATCACAATTCGCTAATTGGACCTTACGTACCTACTGAGGAAAGAGTTTCCCGTTTTCACTAGAGGGTAGTGAAAGATGTCAAAACAGTGGGAGCAAATATTTATGAAGTAAAGTCCAACTTATATCTTACCAAATATTTAAAATAGTCATCAACATTTATCTGTTTTTACTTTTCAGTACAAATCGACAATGTCTTCGATGCGCAATTCGATATCTATAATACTCGACAAACACATATTAACTGGACCTAATTACCTCACTTGGCTAAGAAATTTGAAAATAGTCTTAAATTCGGAAAGGGTAACATATACACTGACTCAGTCGCCCCCTGTTGAGGCTCCGACTGACTGCAATCCTGAGGAATTGCAGGCTTACAAGGAATGGTGTGACCATGACTTGATAGCCAGGTGTTATATGCTGACTTCTATGAACGATGAGCTACAGAGGCGTTTTGAGGGTGCAAAGAGTGCTGCTGACATTCATTTGCATCTCAAAGAGCTCTTTGGAGAGCAAACGCGTCCTCTTAGGCATGCTACCGTCAAGGAGCTGATCACTTTGCGCATGCGAGATGGGGCCTCGGTCCATGAGCATGGCCTAAAGGTGATCGGGCTCGTGGACAAGCTCGTTGGCATGGATTGATCTTGCCTTCGGAGTTGACCACCGACGTGTTGCTGTTATCGCTGCCTAGCTCATTTGATCCTTTTGTGGTGAACTTCAACATGAACAAGATGGAACCGACCCTTGAGGAGTTGGTGAACATGCTTGTTACGTTTGAATCCACCATCAAGAAAGAGAAGTTGGTTCTTTATGTGGGTTCTTCATCTGGTACGAAGATTGATCCACATGGGAAGGGAAAGAAGAGTTCTTTCCAACGTCCCAAGAAGAACGTGCCCTTGTTGAGGCAATCTCCGAATCCCGTTGAGGCAGCCAGACCAGTTAAGGCTGACAAGACTGATGTTGTCATCACTGCAAGAAGCCTGGACATTGGAGGCGAAATTGCAAGAATATCTGCCCAGAAGTGTTCTGGAAACGGTATGTTCTAAATTTAAGTAAACATTTAATTAACTCTACTTCTTGGGTATTAGATACCGGTTGTGACTCACATCTCTGTAATGGGTTACAGGTGATGGGAAGAAGTAGGAAGCTTAAGGAAGGTGTGACCTTCTTGAGGCAATGGAGCAAGAGTTGCTGCCAAGGCTATTAAGGATGTTTACTTATTGTTGAACAATGTTTAAGTTAATTTTAAGAGATGTTTTGTTTGTACCTTTTTGTAAAACATTGTTTCCATTTCTATTGTGATAAAAATGGATATTCTTTTTATTTAGCAAAGGTGTTTGCAACATTTACAAGAATGAATGTTTAATTGGTACTTGAGAACTTGAAAACGATCTCTATAACTTAAAAGTAAAAGATATTCTACTAAATGTCCATTCAAAGGCAGATACCATATGAGATATGGATGGGTAAGCCTCCCAAATATTCTTATCTTAGAATATGGGGAGCCCTGCTTATGTGAAGCAGGTAAGTGGGAGATAAATTGGATTGTTGATCCATTTTATGTTACTTTGTGGGATATCCAAGGAATTAAGTTGGATATCATTTCTATCATCCCCAAGAAACAAAGTGTTTGTTTCTAGGAATGCAACCTTTTTGGAAAGGATTTTCTATTGGATAGAAAAAGGAGATGATAGAACTCGAAGAGGTTCGAGAGAAACCCACAATTATAGAACCCACACCCGATGAGCCAAGAGAGGAGATACAAGCTCCTAGCAGATACGAGAAAGTCTCGAGACCACCTATGAGGTATGGTCAGCTTCTTGAAGGGCCATGATGAGCCTAACCATGGATGTGATCCAAGGACCTTCAAGGAAGCGTTATCTGATGCCGATTCATCCAAGTGGCTTGAAGCAATGGAATCTGAGTTGAATTCCATGCATTCGAACCAAGTGTAGGATCTTGTGGATCCACCTGAGGGAACTGTTCCCACAGGGACTTGGGGCGGATGGGAAGGTATTGACCTTCAAGGCGCGATTGGTGGCAAAAGGATGTACTCAAAGACAAGGAGTTGACTTTGAGGAAACCTTTTCCCAGTCGCAATGTTCAAGTCCATAAGGATTTTGCTAGCCATAGCTGCATGGTATGACTATGAGATATGGCAGATGGATGTTAAGACAGTCTTTCTTAATGGGGATTTTAAGAAAGTGATTTACATGTCTCAACCTGAAGGGTTTACATCTATCGGAAGTGAGCATATGGTATGCAAACTTCAGAGATCTATTTATGATCTAAAGCAGGCATCTAGGAGTTGGAACCTCAGATTCGATAGTACAATCAAAGAGTTTGATTTACTAAGAATCATGAGGGACCCTATGTGTATAAGAAGGTCAGTGGGAGTGTTGTGACATTCCTGGTGTTATGTTGATGACATTCTACTCATTGGGAATGATGTAGGAATGTTGCAATCAACTAAGATATGGTTAGCGAGTAAGTTCTCGATGCAGGACTTGGGTGAAGCATCTTTTGTATTGGGATACAGATCTATGAGATAGATCGAAAAGATGGCTTGGTCTCACCCAGTCCACATACATGATACCATCGTGAAGCGGTTCTCGATGGATGAGTCCTTGAGAGGACATCTACCAATGTGTCATGGCGTGTCCCTATCCAAGTCTGTCTCCTGAGATGCAGAGATAGTGCGATGACACGCATTCCGTATGCTTCGGCAATTGGTAACATCATGTATGGGATGATATCTACACGTCCTGACGTGGCGTTTCACTATGTGTAGTGAAAGATATCAATCGAACCCTGGTCTTCCACACTAGAAAGCTGTGAAAGACATCCTCAAGTGTTG